>NC_091301.1:739914-787414 GCF_038502225.1 Cherax quadricarinatus
AGAATCAGTTTGGCCAATTCTAGTTCCAGACTTTGAAAAAAAAAAAAACGTTTTAAAGTGCAAAGAAGAATTTTGTGTAATCAGTAAGAAGTACAGTGGAGAGCGGGTGCGAGAGTGGGAGACAGAATACCAGATACAAAGGAAAGGTATGCTTAGGTAATCTGCCTCCAGATCTCTGTGGGTCAACCCACTGTCACAATACACGCGACCACGGGACCATGTTTGTTGGGGTTGAACAGTGGGGGCGGCAGCGGCGGCAGCAGCCAGGGTACTTAGTGGTCAAAACAGTTATATACGAGGACCGTAAACACCAACCTAGATGGCTACCCCTGACTCAGGTGTGAGTTGACATTATCACCTGCCTTAACCGGGTGAGGAAGTCTTGACATGGTAGATAACTTATCGTGTTAGATTTTTAGCTCTGTTGCATGCAGATGGGTCATTAGGACGCAGGTCACCCTAATACCAATATCAACTTGTTATTTGTTACCAGTACGGGTTTATTTTTTACCAGGAAGATGGACCATTTAGAGGTGTCGCCCTTACAATATAGTTGAAGCCAGGTAAGATGGTGGTCTAAGAACGCGTACGTTTATTGAATGGAAAACTGTCTCGCGTTAATAAGACGGAGGATCGAAACTTCAAAACTCCTTCCACTGAATCACTCACATGGGTGTAGCGTTACTTACAAGATTCGAACCCATGTATTGAGAGTGGCATAGCTTCCCATTTTGACGCTTTATACTACTCATTCATAGGTCCCTGAGAAGCTAAATAGTGTAAAGTTTTAGTTATCCGGAATGCGAAAAGGATTAGAGTCGTGGTTAGCAGAAATTTAAAACCAAGACGAGAGCGCATGAGTGTCTGAAATAAAGCAAATAGGAATCTTGGCTTCATACCAAGAAGTATAAATGATACAAGTTCTAAATTTATACTTTAATTTTATGTATTTATGGTAAGGCCTTATGTATGCTGCCTTGCTTAGTTCTGGCCTTTATTTTCTAGAATAGACATAAATGTGCTGGAAGATATGGAGAGAAAAATGAGGAAGCATATCCCATTCATCAGAAATCTTTCCAACGAAGATAGGCTGAAGGCACTAGAAAGAAGCAGAATTAATGGAGGATACGATTGAAATAGATTAAACAATTCTTAGTTTTCTGACATAGGTGATATGTTATCCTTAGACACTCGTGCAGTAGACAGGACAGAATTTAAACCTTACATTTAATATGAAGTAATTTTTCTAGGTTTAAAATAATAGTCTGCTTTTTCTTTTTTTTTTGCCATCTGAGGCATGTAGTAATCTCTCAAGTGACGTCTATCAGAAATATCACACTACACTAGTAATCAGTATGTTATCTAGTGTGAGTCATGGCCGAACTCTCTGTAGGGCTGCCTGCTAACAGATAACTCGGTAATAAAACCAACTAAATATAAACTGTCATAAAATAGTTAGATGGTTTGATAGGCTTAATGCCTATAGGCATTAAACCTATCATATCAAGGTGTAGAAGGCACATTTACTACGAGGTTTCAACCAACACTGGGTTGTCTCAAGTACTTAAAAATTCCCAGTGTTAGCTGCAGCGTTTTGCTAATAAAGAACGCCTTTACAAGTGTATCTTTTACACCAACTGACGACATATTGCCTTTGTCTCCTCCCTCATATATTCAAGGTCATTTAAAATGCTAATAATACTAAACACGTAACATATCTTAAGAAACTGATAAAAAAAATTCTCTACCCTTTAGAGGAAGTAAATATAATATAGTGTAAAGGATACCGCCCAGCGGGTTAGATAAAATAAGAGAATATTAATCTTGAGATGAACACAGGAGATGACAATAAGACATGACAAATTTTCCCTCATGAAATCTCCTGAGTTTAATGACTGAGTGACGGAAATGTTACAGGAAAGAAGTTTTATAGACAGTATTTTCCTCGACTGTATGAGAGCACCTGTCACATTACTACACAGGCGGCTTCTGTACAAATTGAAGGATAATTTATTATGGGTCCCCGAAAGGGCAGTCTTTTAAGGCTGCCTGATTTTTTTTCCTTTTATTTTTCTTCCTCCAGCTTTTCAGTTTTATCTTGCACATAACTCGAAAATGTGTCATCCAATCGGCTTCAAATTTTCAACACTTGTGCACGGTAACGAGGATCAAATTCTTGGAGCACTTGGCATGTTCACGTGCCCTGTGACGGAAGTTGTTGAACCCGTTCCCAGTATCCTGGAATTGCTCGAATAACAACAAAAATCCTGTGGCGGGGATTCAAACGTTCAGAAAAGATGCCAAAAAAATACAATGGCGAAGAGTGTAGAATTGGTGCAGATTTGATGATTTTATGTGTAAAATAGTATGAAATTCTTATTTCCGTTAAATCACGATAAATAAATTTCAACTGATCTCTTCTGAACATCTTCGATATTTAAGGGCTGCTGCATCTTAGTACCTGTTAAGTTTTATTTTTATTGATGCAATAAAATAATAACAAAACTGAAATCGTTGAAACTGCAGAAATAAGTTAACAATGATTTTATTGGGTTTTTATAGGTTAACTAATCTTAATGCTCTTTTATGTGCCTATCACGTCTGTTTGTCCTTAAAACTATTCTTAAGCATTGGATTGATTTTAGTCTGTTTTGGAAGAAACTGGAAAAAAATTAATATTGCTTTTACTGGTCTCTTTGAAAGGTTTAAATGAGACTTGGATCGCATATGTCCTAATTTACAACTTTTATTGAAGAATTTTGGATATTAAGTTTCCGAGTGCTGACTTACGAATGTCCCTTTAAATCTTCAACTCTACTATTTAACCACACTGTCAACTTATACTACACTCTGCACTTTTTCAGTGACGTGAACTGAGGCACAAGAGAGTGGGATTATAGTATACGGGGATTCGTTCATCGGATCGCGCAGCGACTGTAATACACATAGTTTAAGACAACGCACGTTAGGCGAATCTTTCCATCTTGGTGTATGAGAGGCAGTATGGAGCCCACACCTGATCAACTATATACAGTACGTAGAGAATGTGTAAATATTCTGTATAAATTCTGAAGGGTATATTTCTTTCGATGTGTTTGCACTGGGAGAAAAAGTGCTTGTCAACATGGAGAAAGCATATTTCTCAGACTATATAACCTTAGCGTTTACAATAAATTAAATATGCCCATATTCGAGTATTAATGTACTTATGATTGAAGGCGAACAGCTAAAATGCAGCTTTAATGACCCTCGTGTGTCGGTAAGCTTTAGACCCAATTAACCAACCAACCATAAAAAAAAGTAACCAAAGAGATTGGTGCTGAAATCTGAGGTAATGTTCCATGCGAAGAGATCTGCGAAAGTAAAATTAACACTAGACAGGAGGAGCCTCTGTGAAAACATGATCACAACATTTGAAATACAATTCTCGAAAGATCAGATAGCGTGGATAGGGACAGGATGTTTGAAATGTGGAAGAGGAGCCGAGGGATATGTATGACAGCTAAAGATGATGATGAGTCATAGTGGCTTTCCGAGCACGGCCAGAAGCTGTGAATTGACACCCTGCAAACAAATAGGTGAGTACACACACACAGGCATTTGAAGGAGAAATGACGCTCAGAAAACTCTAGGAGCTTATATCACACCGAACCCATCACACGAAACTTATAGAAACCCAATGATGTCGGCGGAATAAGTTAGGTATATCTTCGAGTACGCAGTACTTGTTTGGAACCCACAACAAAAGAATACATTAAGATAATAGAAAAGGTGCAAACATTTGCAACAAGGATGGTACAAGAGTTGAGAAACAAACTACAAAGAACCCAAGAACTGGAACCCTCGACGTTAAGAATAATTAGGAGAGAGGCGACGTGATCACGACATAGAAAATACTGAGATAAAAGGAGAGGGTAAACAAAGAATGACTGTTTAACCTAGGAGGTACCAGAACTAAGTGACACAGATGGAAGCTGATTACCAAATTGACACGCAGGGACAACAGGAATTTATTTGCAGCATCACAGCAGCAGAAAGATACAACAGAATAGGGAACAAAATATTGAAGTTGGAGTGGTTCATGATTCCAAAGAAGCTGAAGCTGAACACCTCAAACTCAAAAAAGTGATCACACACACACACACACACACACACACACACACACACACACACACACACACACACACACACACACACACACACACACACACACATGTACACACAAACTCACATATACACACAAACATAGACAATAAACAAAGCGTGACAACGCCACACGTCTCGCTTGCCACCAACCAACATGACATCATGAATACTGAGGTTGAATCCCTGGCGCCTGCCCGATGTCACCTCTGAGTCATCTATCAGACACTTCAGTTCCTGTAGCAAACGCCAAACTCCCCTATCCGTTGTCTCACGCTGCCAGAACATAGTATAATTGGCGATAACAGCTTAATATGTGGTATTTGTGCATCAAGCAGGAAACACCAGCTCCCTGAAATACCATAATGCGTGAATTCTTTATAAATAAACTAAGTTGGGTTTCTTCCTTGGTTGGTCCCACGATGTTTGTTTACCAGCTTGCGCGCCAAATCCTCAACACGTGCGCCTGCTGCTTCCTGATTGGTTGCCTCCCAGAGAGACACAAGCCCCGCCCTTTTCTTTGGTGTTGCCTCACGTCAATAACATTAAATATTTACCATTTTCGTCTTTAATTTTCTGTATTTTTCAAGTATAAACTCTATGTATACGAACATATTATTCCCTCATGTGACTGGGTCTGATCTTTTTAATTTTTATATATTGTTAAGCTACAACAATGAATCAAAATATTGCAGGGTGAAAGTTGTTTGGTGAGATGGGAGACCGGTGATTGGCCAGAGAATGCGCGCGCACTTGTTACTTTCTCAGTCGATGCTGGAACCTGTAACTCGAGCATCCCTCCTCAGTACCCCCGCGGAGGTTACAAGATAAACAGCTGAGAGGACAACAACATTTCTATAATTTCCTCACATAAACATGGCCAGTGTACTTCTACGGGCATGTGCGATGCCGTTTGGCTTTACCAGTGACATGATAGACAGTGACTTTACCTATGAGGGCGAGTGCATTTTCACAGATGAGATGAATTGGCGCACCATCCAGAGATCTAGAGGTTAGTGAACTTTCTCATCTCGTTAGTTATTGTTTTATTGGCAGGATAAGTGTTACAATTTGACGGCATGTTGCTAAGAAGGGTGTTTAACTTGCATGTGTGTGTGTGTGTGTGTGTGTTTTATAATACTAGTGTACAGTGTATTTTGGTTAGATACCTGTGCGTTAAATGATATAACAGGTGTAATTACAGGTGTAGTATTGAAAACGTATGCGAGTGTTCCGTAGAATTGTGTGATTTTTTACTATAATGAAGTGGGCCTGTTTAGAATTCCTTGATTAATTCCAACAAAATATCTATCATAATTACCTCTGTTACCATATAAGGCAATTTTTGGTTAAATAAGTGTATTTTTTAAAAGCAGTAATAGTAAAGCAGAAGACTACATTGAAAGGAGTTGAGTCGGGGCGCGTGTTGAAACAAGCTGCAAGTGAGCGCACCGTTTTTGGTCTCGTGAGGAGACTTGTTGCATCCTGTCGATGTGTGCAGGGAAAGTCAACGGTCACCTTGTGATAGCGTTAGTGGTTTATCCCGGTAGTGTGGTATGCTGAAATATCTATCAATTATCTTCTTTTCATCGATACTCCGATCAGTATTATATATATATATATATATATATATATATATATATATATATATATATATATATATATATATATATATATATATATATATATTTATTTATATATATATATTTATTTATACATATATATTTATTTATACATATATATATATATATATATATATATATATATATATATATATATTTATTTATTTATATATATATATATATATATATATATATATATATATATATATATATATATATATATATATTTATACGTATATATATATATATATATATATATATATATATATATATATATATATATATATATATATATATATATATATATATATATATATATATATATATAAGTATAGATATAAGCCCTTCGTCTTTGAATATTCGCTTTAAATCTCTTCGTACTGTTTTTACACTATTAAAAATTATGACACTGCAATTTTTTTTCTCCGTGTTGCGGAAGACGTCATTTCCACTATGTTGCAGCTACTGTCAATTACATGGACATCGCCCATCATCGGTGTCATCGTCGTTTTAATGTGTACCTCGCGGGGATGTGTCTGCTTACAGTTAATTTTTTCTTTAAGACTTCACTGAATTTTTTTCTTGTTAAACGTTTGGATTGCCGGAGAATGAACATTAAAATTAACTTGGTGGTTTTAGTACATTTCACTAATATAATAATAATAATAATATTATTATTATTATTAATAATATTATTATTATTATTATTATTATTATTTAAATGTAGTATGTATTATGACATCAATGATTTGTTAGTAAACAAAGGCATTGGGCAAGTGGTTCTGCGCACCTCAGGTGACGCAGTTACCACACCCTAAATTATTTCGCACTCCACGCGTCAATGACGTACTTTAGACGCATCAGTGACGCAACTGGAAGATACATTCATACATACATGCACTTGAAACACATTAAAGTAACTCACTGGTCAAAGAGAAGACGATGTTAAGTGCTAGTTAATTTCGTTTTGGAAAGATTCGTTGGGGAAAAAATTAATGCCTCCTGACTCAAGTTTCAGTCATATGACGACCCGCCACTGAAATTTATGCTCATCTGACCGAGGCCTTCCGCTGGCTTCCCAGTCCACCCTTTAAAGATTAACGATAACGTCACTTGGTGTATAAGGATTTTGGTTGCCTAATGGGATTTAAAGCTTATCGAGTACACGAGGGGTCATTAAAACTGCAAGTAATTTGTTCACCACTAGTCAAGAATACTTTAATCCCTTAAATAGCAATTAAAGGAATTACCAAATGCCTCCCTACACAGGTCTTAGTCATATGATAACCCAGCACTGGAGAATTTGGTAACCTGAACGAGGTCTTCGGCTGGATTACCAGTCCACCCTTTAAAAATTAAGATTATTTGTGTAACATACGTATATATATACATTACTTAAAAAATGCAATAAATTATGGAAATTCATATATAAACTTTAATACAAAGAACTTTACATGTTGGACTTTTCCGTTTTCTAGACATAATGTGACATTCTCTTAGCAAGTCATTGTTTCGTATTGCTAAAAAAAAAAAAAAAAAGTTTGTCCAGCGTAAACGAGTGTGCAATCCTGGAGGAACGCTGACGCTTATAGAAAAATTTTATACACACAGTGAAACGTATGAATGGTGACGAGTATGTACTGTGTCTGGTGAGTTGGTTGACTGACTTAAGACTAGTGGTTCAGGAGGGTCCCAAGTGTCCTCGTAAGGTTTTTGGTGAACTGTTCTAGTGTTGTGACTCTTTATTCTCCATTAAATAAAAGTTTGTTCCTTAACATGTATGTCTTTTCCACACTGAAGATGGCTTATGATTGAAGGTCGAGGGAAAGGGGAGGGGTGCATTGAATCTGATGAAGGGTTCTTGATCCGAGAAAGTGGAACTCCCCTCTCCCCGTCCATTCCCGGGGGCCTAAGCGATTTACAACCTATCAATAAATAAAATAATATATTATTATTATTATTATCATCCTTTTAAAATGTTTTCGGTGTTACGAAGCCCATGAACGTGGTACATTATTTTAGTTTTTTACTAAGCGTTACAATAAGCTTTATATCCTAAGCTGGTCAGTTCATGAATGCACCTCATTATTCTTACAAATGTAACAGTCCAGCACATTTTTTAAAGCAACTTGAAACATTTGCTTAACTAGGCCTTCCTCTACGAAGTTTGGTCACATTTACGTGGTGTGGGAGACCTCCTTAGTTAACATGAGGGTTTAATCCTGTCATTAGCTTGCAGTGTCTCTTGAGTTGGTGGTAATTTATGACCCCTGAATAGATCTTCCAACCTAAACGGTGGGCAAAACATCTAAGAAATTCCTAAGTGCTGCATACGTGTGTGTTTTACTGTTTAGAGCGTGCGTGGGATATCAACGTTCCAAGGGACAGTGTTTCTATCTCACGCTATCAAACCTAATGTGCCCGTTTATAATATAGTTATTAGTTAATTATACTTAAATGTCATCATTGCACATTAACCTAAGCAAATCTAACCTTTAATTACAAATATTAAGTTTCTCTTGAGGCATGCAACAACGCCTTCTTATTTGCAGGGAGTGTTCGATCCTACCGACTTAGTGCTATTTTATTATTTAGATCAGTTAAATAATTTATATTATTCATTTGCAATATCTGTCGACAAACTGATGTTCCTTTTTCTAGCTTTGATTTTTATCAGATATAAAACTATTTTTTCGAGTTCTTTCTGTTTGATATTTTTATCATTTTGATATTATTTGATATTTTTATCACTTTGCTTAATATCCTCCGCAGTTATAATTACCTTCCATTTGTATGCAGTAAGAGTATGTCTCGTCTCACTGTACACCGTTGAAGACTATGTTCAGGGCTCTCTATCTTTGTAAGGAAGATTCCTGACAGATTAATTTTGTTGTCTGTTTCTCTCTTTGTTTTCTAACGCATTTTTATCTATTCTGTAATACGGAGATCAGAATTGCACATCATAATCCAAATACGTCCTTACCATTGATGGATATCGTTGTATAATTTCGGAGACTTCGTCATTCATACTTCTAGTTATAAAAGCAGTTTGTCGTACTGTGAGTACTTATGCAGTGTTGCCTTAATTTCGGATTTATTTTAAATCAAAACGACCATATGCTTTTACCTTTTATGATCAGACTCTACATTATTTGGTATAGTGATTTCAGTACTTTCCACTTTGAACAGCGTCTGCCGGTTTTTCGACAAAACAACTGACTTTACTGAAGCCTCCTGAATCTTCAGTTCATTGGCCGGCCACTTTTTTGTGTTTATGGCAAAGTTACTTGTGTTACATATTTAGGCCTCTATTGTAAATTACAAACAAGACACCAAACACTGGCCCTGAGCTCAGGCAGATGGGACTGTAATTCGAATCTACGGCAGTACTGGCCAACAGTGGATTTCAGTTCGTTTAAAAATAGTTGTTTCTAACTAATTTTGGGACAGTGAATTAAAATCTAAACTTAGTATTGTTCCAACATGTTTCTTTTCTGTGAAATATACCTCGCGGTGAATGATTTTACCAAGACATTGCCATCATGGAGAAGATATATATATATATATATATATATATATATATATATATATATATATATGCAAGGAAATCGCGAGAGCAGGGGAAATATACACAAACACCACTAATCTCTGGCTGAAGGAGACTCGAACCTACGAACCTTAGGACAAGGTACGCAGTGCTTTACCAATCTACCCACACTGGACAATACCTTGGCGTGTAGCTTGCGTTACACGTTTGATCCAAGGCAGCCAGCTTTCAGGGAGAAGGCTTACAGCTTTTCATCTCATCCCCTGCATGCATCAGCCTTACTAGAGATTTTAACAATGCAAGGAATTCGCGAGAGCAGGTGAAATATACAGAAACACTGATCTCTGGCTGAAGGAGACTCGAACCTACGAACCTTAGGACAAGGTACGCAGTGCTTTACCAATCTACCCACACTGGACAATACCTTGGCGTGTAGCTTTCGCTACACGTTTGATCCAAGGCAGCCAGCTTTCAGGGAGAAGGCTTACAGCTTTTCATCTCATCCCCTGCATTCATCAGCCTTACTAGAGATTTTAACAATGCAAGAAATTCGCGAGAGCAGGCGAAATATACACAAACACTGATTTCTGGCTGTATATGTATATATATACATATACATATATTTATATATATATATATATATTAATATATATATATATATATATATATATATATATATATATATATATATATATATATATATATATATATATATATATATATATATATATATATATATATATATATATATATATATATATATATATATATATAGCCTCTCCGAGGCTATGGGTCCCACAATTTACACCAGAGGTGGACCCCATCCTATATATATATATATATATATATATATAATATATATATATATATATATATATATATATATATATATATATATATATATATATATATATATATATATAATATGAATTTACGTTAAGGAAAATGTGTCTGTCATTGCATGCACCACACATCATATCTATTTATAATACCTCTGATTGGTAGGAAACATTTATCATGTGGTTCCTCAACCCTAATATCCAAAATACTGAACATAAGGTTTACAAAGCACCTTACGTTATAAAGTAAACCAGTTAAGATTCGTGATCAGCGCATCAGAGTTAGCTTAAAACAACTAAGTTGGTGTCTGATGTGAATAAATGTTAAATTTTGTTGGTTAGAGTATAACCTCTGTTTTGTAAATGGGTATTGTATTGCACTTCCAGCTTCCACATATACACTGAGAAGCCCGTCTGCAGTGATGCATTATTTAAAAACGCACAAAAATAACAAGTCTAGACCAGAAAACTTAAGTTTTAAAAATAGTTTTCTTTTCCGTCTGTGATCTTTGCTTAATTTTTTGAATCGCGATCTTTATAATTATTATTTTCCGGCATTTCACTTAATGATTTATATAAAACAAATAATTTTCAAAAACTTAATTTTCTTTTCTAATTGTTAGTAATTATTACTCATAGGAGATCGCTAAACGCACAGGAATCATACAGGGACTGGAAAAATAAGACTCTTGATCCAAGGAAGGAGAGGTCAGGTATGTTTCCTTGGATCAAAGAATTGTACATGAGTCACATTTAAATACTTGTCTTTTTCCCTAACATGTGTGCAATATATATATGGGAAAAGGTCTCAGGATTGGTTCTAGGTTCCTTGCAACTGTAAATTCCTATTTTGTCTGGCTTTTTTTTCCTCCCATCTTGACCATTCTGTTAAATTATATATATTTGTCCACTAAATGACCCAATTTTTGTTGTCTGTCACTACATCTCTTTTTAATCCAAGAGATTATTAATCTCTTGTTTATCCATTTAGGTTCATTTTTATTTTATCTATTTCTCTCTGGGAAAATGACATAAGTATTTTTATTTAAAATCAAAATACTTATGTAGTTAAAGACTATTTTTAAAAACGTCGTGGCAAAGTAAACAAGAACAGCCTGATTAATCAAATTTTAGAAAAAGCTATTACAAAATCTAGGAAATATTTCCTACTTATAATACAGTAGTACCTCGGTATACGTCCTTAATCCGTTCCAGGACCTTGAACTTATACCAAACAGGACGTATACCAAATGAATTTTCCCATAAGAAATATAGGGAAAACGATTAATTCGTTCCCATTAAAAAAAATCCTACTGTTATTGGTATATTATACATTGATGGAGTTGTATAAAATAATTTAAACACTATTTAATACTAAAATATGTAATTTAAACAATGCTTAATACTAAAATACATAAATACAAAAGAATCAGATGAAATAAATGCAAATTTAACCTAACTTACTTTGCTGAAAAAGTCGAGCGCCTTCTAGGATACGCTGTTGCCGGCACACTGTTTTTCTGTTATCCAGATCAAAAGCAATTTTTCAACATGCTCTAATGTCTCTGATCTTTGTTTGATAATCGATTTCACCCCCTTCGCAACATTAGTCGATTTAATAACATCTTTGTTCTTCACAATCGTAGATATCGTTCTCGGCACACAATGTGCAGCAGCCATGTCCAGGATCCGCGTCACAACTTCATACCTTTCAACGATCTCTTTTTTTCACCTCCATGGTGATCTAACCATTTTCTTCGTTGCTTGGCTCTTCTCATTAACTTTCTTAGAACTCATGGTTAATGAATTTACTAAAAATTTATACGAAAAAACACAAAAATCACAGGAAAATTCAGAGAGTTGGAGCGCAGGTTATTCACTGACTGGTAGCAACGCGCGTACTGACGCTAGCGGGCACCCATGTGACTGTAAACATAAAATTCCTAATAATTCCTAAGAATTAGCATTAGTCTGCTCGAAATACCTAGGCATGCTAGTGACCTTCTTTGTAATTAATATTTTTTAACATGTAAACCACACATTATAAGCTTTACAAGGAAATAAAGATTTTCATTTGATTT
The DNA here is from genome assembly GCF_038502225.1 of Cherax quadricarinatus. NCBI lineage: Eukaryota > Metazoa > Arthropoda > Malacostraca > Decapoda > Parastacidae > Cherax > Cherax quadricarinatus. The sequence continues at coordinate 752,147 of NC_091301.1, forward strand.
TGATAGAAGCTCTAGCACGCGAGTCGTATTCCAAACTAAGGTTGTATACCAAGAAAAAATTTTCGCGTCCAACCAGGACATATACCAAGTTGGACGCATTGCAAGGCGGACGTCTAACGAGGTACCACTACTTTATTGTATGCAGACTACAGGGTACTGAACGTGTAAGATACAGCACGTGTAAGATAAAATAATTAGGAACTTAATCAAACTGGAAGGACTCTCAGTTTTGCTTACAGGAATCTGAAACCTTGGCAGAAGTACATAGATGTTCGCAATAAAGGTAACAGAGTGGTTAGATTTTTATCGGGAAGCGTTTATAACAGGAGCCACAAGGTTGCATAGCGCTACTAAATACATCGTTCTTAAGAGTTTAAATATATACTTTTGAAAGGAAACTAGGTTAAAATAACGGGAGAATAATTATGCTGCAAATACAACAGGAATACACCAAATATTTTTCTCTTTTCCTCTCTGGTTCATCTGTATAAATGTTAGCTACGCTTGGATAAAAACAGAAGTGTTTTGAATAAGAATACTTTTTTAAATAACAAAAAAAGGCACAATACCGTAGCTGGAACGATACACAAATCGGACCGAAACGTCGTCGTAAGCTCCTCTCTTCTATGTGCGGGTTATTTGTGTAAAAATGCTTTTTCTCGGATTATTAACCTCAGAATGTTCATAATCTGGGATAACCCAAGAAAGTCTATCATTGCTGTTTATTTGCACTAGGGGCCCCTTGATCTAGCGTCCACAACAACCGGCAGACTTGAAGCTTTACCAGACTCCTCTAGCCCAAACTGGCTCATCCCTCAGTGTTACGAAATCCACACTCAGCCCTAAATAAAAGATGGGTGCTATGTCTCTCCCTCTTCTCAGACATACGTTGTGTAGCTTTTATTTTACAAGATGCTTCAGCATCTCCAGATCTTGACGTCGTAGGAAACACAGTTATTGAAAGATGATGTGGTGAGTTAACTGTCAACTATACCTGTCTTTTTCATTACCAGTACCCTTTGCCTAGTAATTCAGTGTGCCAAGCATGTTTGTATTTGTCACTGTCTATGACTGTGTTTGTGTATGTGCCTGTGTCTATATCTGTCTGTGTATGAGTCAGTTTGTCTTTGTATTGGTCTTCATCTGTTTGTAGCAGTCCATGACTGCACAACATTGCAATTTCCCTGTCACTTTCACTTTCATCGTTAAACTGCCTTTTTTTTTTGTCAATAGGACTCTCTGTGGGTGTCTCTCTTTGTCTCTGTCTCTCTCTCTCTCTCTTTCTCACTCTCTCTGTCTCTCTACAGAGGTGCATAGAGGAACAGGTACAGAGGGAGTAGAAAGATAGAGAAAGGTGTAAACAGGTGCAGAGAGAGAGAGAGGTAGCGAGAAGGCAGAAGTCTCAAGAGGTAGGGAGAAGGCAGAAGTCTCAAGAGAGAGAGAGAGAAAAAAAAAAGAGAGGTAAGGAGAAGGCAGAAGCCTTAAGAGAGAGAGAGAGAGAGAGAGAGAGAGAGAGAGAGAGAGAGAGAGAGAGAGAGAGAGAGAGAGAGAGAGAGAGAGAGAGAGAGAGAAAGAGAGGTAAGGAGAAGGCAGAAGCCTGAAGAGAGAGAGAGAGAGAGAGAGAGAGAGAGAGGTGAAACAAAGAAACCAGAAGTAAATCAATCATGAGGCTGAAAAAAAAACAAGTGGCAGTAAAGTACAGAACAAGACGAGTAATAAAGAGAGACTTGGGGGGGGTAGGGAATACCAACAACTGTTTAAATGTGACTTTTTTCCGAAACTTCTTAAATCATCAACATAGAGCAGAACTTCCCATCCCCCCATCCTCCTTAGGTTACCTCCCGGACACTGCTGATGTATCCATTTTTTTTTTTCTAAATAAAAAAAGCAAAATAATTGTTTGCCCCTCCCCGTGTACACAGACAATACCAGGTCGAGTTTCCTTAGCTAATTCTACTTCAGAATAATTACGCCTGTCCTAATCGACGTTTGCCGTAATTGCGGGTAATCATCGTAACTATTGAGGGGAAAACTCTTGAAAAACAACTAAGAGGAAGAAGTTTGTCGTAGACACGCCGCGTCTGTCATCACATTTATGCCTTGTTGATGGTTGTATGAGTGCTGTGGGATATGTAATGGTTGTTTGTCACGATGTTTTTGCTGGGGGGGGGGATAGAGAAAGAGTAGTGTCAGCATGCACTTTTGCTGCTCCAGCTCAGTGTGCATCAGTATCAAGCCCGTCTTCTCAACTGCAGACATCATGGCAGTTTTGTAACAACAGTCAAGTGGGTACCTGTTGAAGATGCTCTGAACAGTGGTAACCTGATTGTATTGCTCTAGCCACGCGTATTAGCTGCTGGTTTTCTCTTTGGTTCCGCAGACTTTTTCCGTTGTCGTATGTTTCAATTTTTTTTTAATGGATATAGGATAGACTCTCCAAACCTAACTTAGAAATGACCTGCAAACCGCATGTGAAGTGGTTATTTAATTGCTGGATTAACCGGTTGCTGTACCAACTATTCCTAGTTGAGTTCCGTGTGGCTGGTAGTCTGCCTGATAGACTACTTCTATAACTCCTAATTCTGGTTATCATAGCATTTTGGGAATCGGGTGATAACAAGAGTCCTCTCTCGTATGCATCAATTATACAAAAAATAAACTAACTTGATTAGATAACAAAATTTTTTTTATCAAATAAGCTAACAAACTAGATTAAAATTGGATAACTGTTAAACGAGTAAAATATAGTTACACTGTGTGTAAGACCGTTATATATCTAGAAGTATAAAAAAAACCATGGCCTGTGTTACGGGTGATAGCTAGGAGGTATGAAAACCCACTTTATCTTAGATAAACTAAACAAAATTGGTCACATAGGTTAGGAAAGTTATTCTCGTGAACTGGTAATAACTAATCCATCGCTACACCACCAGGGTTGGCGCCGCTGCCAGATGTGATCCTCAGCAACACTCCTCCTCCGTCACCGCTACGTCGAGCACACTCCTACCTCTCTTTCTTCCCTGAGAAAACCATCCATACCTTATCTACGTCCAACCTCGCCCTTGACACGCCCCCACCCACGCCCACGCCGGAGGCCTGCAGGAGCACCCGCACCCGCGCCGCCTCCTTCGGTAACCTCGTGAATTGGGAAGAAAATCTCAAAGTGGGACTGAAACACATTCGGGAGGTCCGTCGCAGACTTCACAGTGAGCATCCCCAACATAACCCCCAACACTCCCTCCCCCAGCTCTCCTGGCCACTGCCGCGCCCCCACCGATGCCCCAACACCCCACACCACCGCCCTAACATCCCGCCCCACCACCCCAACCACTCCTACTACTCTCAGGGAGAGGGAGAGAGCACTCAGGGAGAAAGGGAGGAAGAAGATCGCTGCAGGAAGGCAGGAAGAGAACTTCGCAAGATTGCTGATAATTTTCAACTTAACTCTGCAAAGGTAAGTTATCAGAGACGTAACTATATCGTTGTAAATCTTTCACTAGAAAGGTTTATATATATATATATATATATATATATATATATATATATATATATATATATATATATATATATATATATATATATATATATATATATAGTGGAACCTCTACTTGCGAGTTTAATCCGTTCCATGACCTTGCTCGCAACTGGATTTGCTCGTTTGCAGAATCAATTTTCCTCATTTAAATTAATTGAAATGCAATTAATCCGTTCCAGTGGAATTCTGTACTTCAATAATTTCGCTAATATCAACTATACGGCTTATTTATCTATCTCACTTCATCTAATATGACATAAAAAACAATATAAATAACATACAAACCTGATACATACTCTAAAATGAATAAAATATGTCATTCATGTAGTGGTATGGGCGGTGTCGGCGGTGGACGAGAGTTTGTCTGGAGACCGGGCAAAATTCTTCATGAATAATTTCGCTAATATCATCTATACTTCTTTAAATCTCGTGTTGAGCTCCTCACATACCTCTCGGTCGTTTCTTGTGAGCTCCCCATCACCCTTCCTCTGTCTGATTACCTGGTCCTTGACTGTTGTTTTCCTCCCGATGTGGCTATACAACAGCTTCGGGTCAGACTTGACTTTCGATGCTATGTCATTTTCATATTGTCGCTGAGCCTCCCTTCTTATCTGTGCATATTCATTTCTGGCTCTTCGGCTAATCTCATTATTTTCCTGAGTTCTCTGTCTTCTGTATCTTTTCCATTCTCTAGTACACCTAGTTTTTGCCTCCCTACACCTTTGGGTGAACCAAGGACTCGTTCTGTTCTTCCCATTATTTCTGTTTCCCTTGGGAACAAACCTCTCCTCTGCCTCCTTGCATTTTGTTGCCACATAGTCCATCATTTCTTGTACAGGTTTTCCTGTCAGTTCCCTCTCCCACTGAATGTCTTGCAGGAAGTTCCTCATGCCTGAGTAGGGTGTGTGTGTGTGTGTGTGTGTGTGTGTGTGTGTGTGTGAGTGTACTCACCTAGTTGAGGTTGTAGGGTGCGTGTGTGTGTGTGTGTGTGCGTGTGTATGTGTGTTTATGTGTATGTGTGTGTGTGTGTGTGTGTGTGTGTGCGTGTGTATGTGTGTTTATGTGTGTGTGTGTGTGTGTGTGTGCGTGTGTATGTGTGTCTGTGTGTGTGTGTGTGTGTGTGTGTGTGTGTGTGTGTGTGTGTGTGTGTGTTTAAATTAGTTACCATTTTGTCCTAGGCGAGTTTATGTGTGTGTGTGTGTGTGTGTGTGTGTGTGTGTGTGTGTGTGTGTGTGTGTGTGTGTGTGTGTGTGCGTGCGTGCGTGCGTGAGTGTGTGTGTGTGTGTGTGTGTGTGTGTGTGTGTGTGTGTGTGTGTGTGTGTGTGTGTGTGTGTGTGTGTGTGTGTGTGTGTGTGTGTGTGTGTGTGTAATCTCTCTCTCTCAAATATCGCATCGCTTTTCCCCACATTTTCTTTCTCCGTCCTGACGTTCCCCTCATTCTCAGGGGCGTCTGAGGGGACACCATCTGCCGTGCCATGATGCGAATAGCGGGGAAGGGGAAAGAAGGGGACGTGCGGGATAGACACTGAGGGGAACTAATAATTAATTTCAAATGAGACTACTTGTTTAAGAGCCGCCAGTCTATCATATATGGAGTATCTGGCGGCAGCGAAGAGGGGAAAGTTGGTGGGAAGAGGAAAGTGGACAGAGGACGTGGCAGATAACATGAGGGGAGGTGAGAGAACTCCGGAAAGGGGAAAGGGGATGTGATTAGAATTTTTGGTAAAAACTGTCGAGGAAAAAAATGAGGTTATGTAAAACAGAAAAGTTTTATGGGGTTTATTTATTTTTTTAATTAAGGTTTTAACTGAGACAAATAATTATGCGCTGAACAGCTCGAGTGCTGATTATTATTATTATTATTATTATTATTATTATTATTATTGTTATTATTATTAATTATAGGAGGATAACGGGAGGTATTCGAGTATGATGAAAGTAAACAGAGGGTGGTTCTAGTTCCTCGGATCAAGAGCACCATTGAATCCCTTCAAGGTGCCTTCTACTGAAAGAATGAAATATATGTATCATGGGGAAGGGACAATGCTAGAGGTGAAGGGGCAGTGGGAGAGGTGAAGGGGAAATGGGAGAGGGGAAGGGGCAGTGGGAGAGGTGTAGGGGTAATGGGTAATGGGAGAAGTGAAGGGGCAGCGGGAGAGGTAGGAGGGTAAAGGGAGAGGGGAAGGGGCAATGGGAGAAGTGAAGGGCAGTGGGAGAGGTGGAGGGGGAGAGATCAGGAGAGGGGAAGAATAGTAAGGTCATTTCCCCTCTTCCACTTGACACATGCGTTAAACTTTCCTTTGTCAATACCCCTCTTGTAGATACATTTCCCTCTCCCCTACCCCTCGCCCCGAAAGCTTCCCCATACCCTCTGAGGGGAACCCTTCCCTCCCCCTCGTTTAATAACCAGCTCACCCCCAGATACACTCACCTCTCTCCTTCCATATTGTCCTACCAACCAGGTAATCTCCCCCTCACCCTTCATTCACAGGTAAACTCCCCTCTTTCCCCCCACCCCCAAAAAAGGTAAGGTGGCACGGAAGAGGACGCACGTGCGTTGGTGCGTGCACGCACGTGACGCCAACCTCCCTCTAGTTAATGACTCCATCTCATTAATTATGTACAGCCTATTGTTATTACTGAGGAAGAGGCGTCAGGCAGAAGCGAAAGTCCGCTCGCTAAGGATCACATGAACTACCTTGTTCGCATTTTTTTTTTTTGGTAAGTCGTATACTAAATATAAATAATTTGTTGCTTCGAAAGTATCCATTTAAATTAATATTAATATTATTATTATTAAATATTATTATTATTATTATTATTATTATTATTATTATTATTATTATTATATTTTCTTCATATTCTTCTATTATTATTATTATTATTATTATTATTATTATTATTATTATTATTATTATTTTATTATTAATAATAATAATAATAATAATAATAATATTATTATTATTATTATTATTATTATTATATTTTCTTCATATTCTTCTATTATTATTATTTTATTATTATTATTATTTTATTAATAATAATAATAATAATAATAATAATATTATTATTATTATTATTCTGGGGTGATTACCTATCGCTGGCCAGGTGACGTCACGGGGTGATGCCATCCAGTGAGCAGCAACAGCAGATTACGGGGCCATGCAGGGATAAACCAGCAGTTAATCTCATAATTATAATATGGTAACGAGGCCCACGTGCGCTTGTTACACCTCTGGCTGGGGATGGGTCACCTGGACGGCAAATGGCTGTTTGTCAGGCAGTTAGCTGATTATATTAGATTGGTGTCATTTGCGACATTATGGCCGGATTTAATGCTAGGATTATCGACTTAAAAGCTGGTAACAAGTATGTCCCCTACGCCATAGTAAAGTTTATTACATGTCAAATTATGACCAGTCAATACATATATATATATTTTATTATTTATTATCACACTGGCCGATTCCCACCAAGGCAGGGTGGCCCGAAAAAGAAAAACTTTCACCATCATTCACTCCATCACTGTCTTGCCAGAAGGGTGCTTTACACTACAGTTTTTAAACTGCAACATTAACACCCCTCCTTCAGAGTGCAGGCACTGTACTTCCCATCTCCATATATATATATAATGTATATATCACTAATAAGAAAATCATAGGTGTGGAGAACTGGTTAGATAAATACACTTTCCTGCATGAAACATATAGTAATCGGTGCTTATCTGTTAGCATCGTCCTGTCCAGCAGCCTCTCCCTGGACATCCCGTCGGGGTGTCGTTCCAGATTCCACAGTGGCTGTGTGCTAACAAGTTTGTTAGTCATATAATTTGCCCCAAGGAGCGTACATCTCAGCATTTCACTATCGTCTGAAATGCTTAGTGATACTTAAGTAGGTTTGGGTGAATCACCCACGTATCACGGGATCTGTTGGTAACACCCCTACCTATTAGCTGTAGCTAAGGTGATCAGGTGTGGGTATGGCTGGACTTACCTGGGTATTGTAACTGACCCAATTTTCCCTAGTCTGTGGTATGGGAAGTATGACCCCGGTATTGATGTCTTGAGTAGGCTGCTACAGATGCATAGTTATGTCCTCACTCGTCGATAGGGAGTCACTTCGGTCAGTTTTTTTCGCGATAGGGTGATATCTTGTCCCTTTGTTCGTAAAACCTGAATACATACCGCGACACAAACTACACTTATCGGGATTGTACCGCGGATGATATACTCGTGTTTCTTTTTAACACTAGTTTTCCTAGTGGAGATTGACACTATTTCAGAGTTTAAAGCACAAAGTCAGTGTTTTCTTTGTTCTCAGCGGGAGATTTGTGACATGTTCACGCTCTCCTGTCTGAATTCAACCTAGCTTGTCGCCCTGCCCAGAGCTCGCAAGTCACCCTCGCACAAAAGAACTGCTGAGTTCAGCTTTATATCTCTTCCTTACTACACATTGCAACAGTATTCATTACAAAAGGGCAGGTTTCTTGTCGTTTAGCTATAGACTAGAATTCACTAGCCCCTTCCGGGAGGGCTAAGCCCCCTCAGAGGGCTGAGAGATAACCCCTTCACTGGAGAAATTTCTCCACAATAGGTACATCTCTCCATTGTCATTGTTTTCGTATTTTTATGTTCTTCATATAAATACATTTGAATATTTGCAACCATAAATTGAAGCCTTCTGGGATCTCTCATGAAGATAGAACTGTCATTAGTATTTGTATTAAATGTGTGAGTGCAGGTAAGCAAATTCACGAACCGTCGCCAAGAATAGGAAAAAAATAAATAGTAGGTTTTAGTTCATCAAGACTAGCACAGAGTACTCGTGGGGTAAGTAGTCACTGTGACACTAGTCGTCCCTTGCTACCACGTGCTTCTTTGCACTTCGCTGCCTCTTATTTCTTCATAAACATTACCACCTCTGAATTCGTGTTGCCATAACGTTTTTGTTTCCGCTGATACAGGCATTGTATGCGTAGTTGGTTTACTAGGCATCGCGTTAGCGTGAAGTGGAAAGTGCGGTGTTTGCACTTTGAGAGTCGGATGGTATTGTTGTGACTCGACGAATTCTCAATATAGTGTGATGTCTGTCTCTGGGAAAAATAGATAGGCACGAAGTGATATTGAATATTTTCTTCTCTGGATCACAAGTTTATGTAAATTAAGCCACACGCCCGCGCGCGCGCACACACACACACACATCAACCAAATAACTGCTGCAGCATATGGGCGCCTAGCAAACCTCAGAACAGCATTCCGACATCTTAATAAGGAATCGTTCAGGACCCTGTACACCGTATACGTTAGGCCCATATTGGAGTATGCGGCACCAGTTTGGAACCCACACCTAGCCAAGCACGTAAAGAAACTAGAGAAAGTGCAAAGGTTTGCAACAAGACTAGTCCCAGAGCTAAGAGGTATGTCCTACGAGGAGAGGTTAAGGGAAATCAACCTGACGACACTGGAGGACAGGAGAGATAGGGGGGACATGATAACGACATACAAAATACTGAGAGGAATTGACAAGGTGGACAAAAACAGGATGTTCCAGAGATTGGACACAGTAACAAGGGGACACAGTTGGAAGCTAAAGACACAGATGAATCACAGGGATGTTAGGAAGTATTTCTTCAGCCACAGAGTAGTCAGTAAGTGGAATAGTTTGGGAAGCGATGTAGTGGAGGCAGGATCCATACATAGCTTTAAGCAGAGGTACGATAAAGCTCACGGCTCAGGGAGAGTGACCTAGTAGCGATCAGTGAAGAGGCGGGGCCAGGAGCTCGGACTCGACCCCCGCAACCTCAACTAGGTGAGTACAACTAGGTGAGTACACACACACACACACACACACACACACACACACACACACACACCACGCTACCTTACTCTGAGAATACGTTCCCTCGATCCACCTGTTTCTGCTCTTGCAACATTGCATGGCTCCTAATGACGCACAGAGACGTGTGAAAGATCCTGAGTTGAAGATTACCATTCCCCGTGGCTTGTCTTCCATTGTTATGATACCAGGGAAGAGAGGGCATTCTTAAGTTGACCCTCTGCCATACTATATTCACTGAGTTATTTAAAATTGGTTTCAATTAATATAGTCATAATGTAACGAGTATTCTAACTCATTCTTTTGTCTCTCTATTCCTTTCAGGTTGCGACCAAGAGAAGTAATGATGCTTCCTTCAACCTGGCAGTACCAACAGCACTCACCAAATGTATCACCGCCTCCTTGCTCTGCCTCATCTGGTGGCGACTCGTCAACAGGCTACGCTGATCGATATCTAGGCAACAACTTCTTTAATTCTCTTTTAGGATGATGGGGATTTAGAATAGCATGCTTCGTGCATTAATTACTGGTAACATGTGGGCATTTTTTTTCAATGTCTACTGTTCTGTTACCACTTGGACTGTGGCACTGCGGGGAGGTCAACGTGGTGTTTTTGTGTACCTCTCTGGCCACGTGTTGTTGTAGGCCGTGGAGGTGATGGCTCCCGGCGTGTGGGTCACCTCCTCGGCAAAGACAAGATAAGGATCTGCCTTTAGTGATGGTTTTGGGATCCTGCTCATTCCCTCTGGTCAACCATTAGATTTACGAAAATAAAATCCTGAACAACTGTTGTTCACTGTAGGCTTAAGATGTGTTGCCATTGTTATTATAAGGAAAAGTCCCCAAAGAGATGCCTCTACGAGGCAGTATCTTAGTGAAATAACCGCAAGCTTTGTAAATTGGGTGCATCAAAGTATAGGGATTGATCATTAAGTGATATACACGATCGGTTTTGTGACTAAATATGTCTCCGTAATTAGTTCATATTGTGGCCTTGGGCCTAAGTGAATTAATTTGCATCTTACTGTATCATTACACACATCCCTTAGGTTTAACTACACAAGACCTGATTGTGTCACTTTTCAGCACTTGAAAGTTCAAAAAATTAATTGTGTAGATTTTTCAGAATGTTTGTAATAATTCCTATAAATAAAGTTTTAAGTAACAAGGCTTCAGGATTGCTACATTTGGCTCACTGCCCAATGTCTTTCACTATGAAGTAATGTATTCAGCAATGAATATTCAATTATTGTAAACTTTGATCGATGTGTGAATAGGAAAAACTGCGTACTCCACTATCTCACAACATTCCAAAGATTAGCAAGTTCTAATAAAACTGTGTAATTAATTACTGATTTTGAATATAATTTCTTGCTTCAGCCTCACTATTTATTAAAGGTTTATACTACTGAAGCAAAGCCTAACAATCCCTGATTAAAACTACAATAAACAGTAGTCATCATTACGTGTTGTGAAGCTTAACGGACTGGGTTAGGAGGGGGAATTACTGAAGGATTTCCTGACAGCCTAAGAGGGGAACTACAATGTTCCGATTAACTAACACTTATGACATTAACAAACGACTGATCTCACTTGCCGCTAGTATTGAACGCTCAGCGCTAGACTACCGTGTCTTTCAGGAGAGGCAAATGCCCTCTCTCTCAACTTCACAGGGAGTAGATGCCTACTTCCTGCTTACTTTAAGGTCTTTCAGGGGCGTTGGGTGCTTCCTTCATGCTTTAGGTCTTTCAGGAGAAGCATATTCTTTTCCAGTCCTTGAAATTAGTCTTTCAATGGAAGCACTCTTCTCCCCACTCTTAAATTTAAGGCTTTTCAGGGAAGGGCTACACATCCCACAAAAGATTTTTGAAATGGGAAACGCCTGCTCCCATTAGTCTGTAAGGTTTGACGCTAAAGGCAAAGTTTTTAAAACGCTTTATTAATGAACTGGCAAGTAACCCAAGCTTTGATCATTGAATTTCTAATTTAAAAGTTACATAAATGTAAAAAAAAGTCTTTTCACAACAAATAAGTATTTCATATGAAGATAAAGGAATTTTTTAAGGTGTCAGGGTTATGTACACCGTGAGTTGCGTATCTTTCAGTATTTATGTACTGAGAGTTTTCTTTGATAGTTAAATGGGTTTAAAGCCTATCGACTACATGAGGCTATGGATTAACGTAAACTCAAGTGTATAAACAGACATACACACACACACACACACACACCTTGATATATTGATCTAATTTAGAGATTAAAGTATCCTTGACTGATGTTAAGGCAACATGTAGCCTTAATGACCCTCGTGTAATTGATTGGCTTTAAACCCATTAAAACAACCAATGTTGAGGTGTCATAAAAGATTTTCACATTGAATATTATGTAGTGTAAGTGCGCGTTCTCTCAGGACTTAAGTAAAAAAAAATTTGCCTTTGGTGTTCGCGTGTGTACATTGGAATAAGCTGTTGTGGTGCTGCAAGTAATATAAAAAGGCATTGTTCTGTTTTTGGATACGGTTTGGCAATTTTAATAAAAAAATAGAACACACTCAGGCTAGCAAATAAGTACTTTAAACAATGTCAATTATGGAAAATGAATACTTTTGTTTAGGAATTAATATAAAGGCACTGAGTACAGTAATGTCGTCACTTTGAAAGCAAGAGAGAGTGTTCTTTTCATTTAGAGATTGCCGAGCCTGTGTCCGCGATCATCAAAGCTAAGAGAAGTGATAAATTTAGCATTTAGTGTTGCAAACCAAACATCCGTCGCGGCCCTATGTATGGCCTTACTGATGTGGTGGAATCACTCCGTAAATGCAAGCCTAACTTAGGAAAACTGAGCCAAGGTTGCGTTTATCTGTACTTAAGCTGAAGTGAGTCTGCATGACAAGCCTAACCAAATGAGTTTACTTACATAAATACAAGAAATATTTTTTTTATATAAAATTATTATCATCTATATTTTGATCTTTTTTCGAAACAATGTCAAGGTTTCAGTCATGCAGATGATGTTGGTAAAATATATTTTATTTCAAAATTTGCAAATTATATACACCCTCTTCTAATAACTACATACAACCTCTAATAATAAGAGTATAATTAGACTTCTAAGTAATAAGTATAAGTTAACATACACTATGGCAACATTATACAGCTTAAGTCAACTTTATTATGCCGAGGTTATGTATAATTTTATCCTTCGCAGTAATATGTTAATGACACCAAAAACAGCATAATGATTCTTCAGTTATCAGTTTTACTGCAGGGTTAACACATCAAGCACTCTTTATTTTCTAGTCAATGTCTTCATGAGCAGGTTAAGAGTTTTCATGAGCAGATTAAGAGTTAAGAATTACGTAAACAGTTTGCTTTGTTTTTACCAGTTAAGAACGCTTTTAATTCAAAATATAGATAATAGTAAACCAAAGATACGTAGACAGAGCAAGTCTTTATTAAATTTAAGTTTCGCTCAGCGAGTGCTTCATAAAGCTCCTGGATAAAGCTCACACTGTGCAAAACGTCGCGTTAGTGCAGTCTTTCTATCTACGTTTCTTTCTTGTACTACTTGTCGACTTACTGCCTATATTTCACAAATAAACAATAATAATGTAAACTCAGTGTCTGAACACTGGAAAACACTTCTCGTAAGTTTCTGCATTCTGCTCATGTGCATCAAATTGTACATCTTAATTACAGGTATATTTAAGACATTCATCTATTACAGGCTATATGAACGTTTTTTTTTTTTTACCTATTACAGTCCCTTACGGTCAGATATTATATTACTGATAAGTTAATATTATATTATATCATTTTCTTTATAAGTTAATATTATGTTAAGGTATCGTTTTCTTTATATTTGAATCTGGATTTGACTTAGCCAGTGATTTATTATACCTGCTTTCATCTCCAGCGTTATTATTTCTGTCACGTTTCGCGTATTTCTCATGAATGATATTTATCTTGTAAATTTTTTACTCTTAAAACAAATATTGTTTCCTTCCAGTGCCATATTTTTCTACTCATTCCTATAAATGATTTGGGCATTGAAACCATTATTTTTTCCTTTTTGTAGAATATTATTGTTTGCATATTTGTGTGTGTATAAGGTGAAATTTACATAAATTTGTATCAGTCTTTGGATATAATGTTTTGCAAAATAAATGTTGAAGTGACGAAATGGAATGATTATTTACACCTTAAATGATTAGAAAAACAATATAAAAAATGTCATATATTAAATTTTATTACCGAAATTTGATATGAATTGATTATACTGTTTAATTTAAGAATGATAAAATTATCCCGGAAAACAGCGATATTTGCATTTATGGAAGTTATTACCATGTAGAAAGAGAAGAGGAAGTGGAGTCCCTAATACATGGTATTGTGTACCTGTTTAAGGAATGTGTCATTCTACGATGAGCTACTAATGTGTCTACATGGTCACACAACCAGTTGGTAACCAGAGGCTCTCATTAGCCACTTCTGGACGAGAAAAGCTCACAGGAGCTCCTTCAGCCCACAACTGAAGGACTTGGGATCGATCCCGTGACTAGTGGAAGCACGGATCATGTTTCCTTATTCGTCTTACCCATGTTCATCTATCTACAGGTAGGTACCGGGTGTAGGCCGACTGTTGTGGGTCACATCAATGAAAGGGTGAGGTGTTTGCATGCCCTAAGACGGCTGGGCTTTGAAACGCGCTAAGATGATAATAACTGTTAATCTGTAAGTTTAAGTTTGAGCAAAAATGTGCCAGCTATCGTCCTAAAGACATGCTTGATAAATTACTCTTAAGTTAAAAGATATATTTCCATAATACATGGCATAAACATTGAGGTATTGAAAGTGAAAGTATTACGCGAAACTGATGCCTGGTGCCTGCGGGTTTAGCTCCCAAAGAGTTGGTTTTTATGTAGAGAGAAGTTTCACACCTCTAGGGACAGGAGCTCTGCTGTAACGCATCAGGTATGCAGTAATATCTCAGTGTACTTCACTTCTGTAGCCCTTAACAATCATACAATAGTCACCCTCGCAGGTACTACAATAGTCACCCTCGCAGGTACTACAATAGTCACCCTCGCAGGTACTACGATACTCACCCTCGGAGGTACTACAATAGTCACCCTCGCAGGTACTACAATAGTCACCCTCGCAGGTACTACAATAGTCACCCTCGCAGGTACTACAATAGTCACCCTCGCAGGTACTACGATACTCACCCTCGGAGGTACTACAATAGTCACCCTCGGAGGTACTACAATAGTCACCCTCGCAGGTACTACAATAGTCACCCTCGCAGGTACTACAATAGTCACCCTCGCAGGTACTACGATACTCACCCTCGGAGGTACTACAATAGTCACCCTCGGAGGTACTACAATAGTCACCCTCGGAGGTACTACAATAGTCACCCTCGCAGGTACTACAATAGTCACCCTCGCAGGTACTACAATAGTCACCCTCGCAGGTACTACAATAGTCACAGGATGATTTACTTGAACGTCACAAAGGACAATCTCTACCACAAACTAAACAGAAGTAGCCTTGATGCGCATTCACTGCTCATTCTTCTACTTTACCTGGAAAAAATCACCTGATGAGAAACAGAACAAGTGACTAGTACAGAAATACTTATAGGCAGACGTTGTAGACAAGGCTACAAGTTATTTCTACATTATTAGTATTATAATCAAGGGGGAAGCGCTAAACCCGGAGGATTATACAGCGCCTGGGGGGGGGAATGTGGAAGGCATTCAGGCTTAATTCGGGGAACTGGAGCACAGATCCAATTCCCTAAATCAAGAGCCCCTCACCAACATCAAGGAACCTTCCTTGAGGGGAAGTTATTTCTACAGTCCTGCTAAGTATGTTTTCTTTTGACTGATTATCTAGTTGATGTTCAGAGTTATTGAGATAGATGGTGTAGCTGTTGTTAGTATATTTCATTAATTTTTAATAATATAACTATTGTTTCACCCGCTCGTGAACTTTTCATCTTCGGCATTTTAACTACTAATAACGGCCTTAGATGAGAAACATTAATATTATATTATAATCATATACCGCTGACAGAAGGGAATAGTGCCATGACACCTGTTTACCAAGCAATATAGGTCACCTCAGTAGTATAGCTTAAGGCTGAGTCTTTGAAATGAGCTAAGCTAAGACAGCAGCTCTTAAATCTGTTTATTTAAAGTTCATATTAGCACCTAGAATTTTTTTAATTCTTGTTTATAATCAGAAAGTCTCAAACTGTGATGACACACTACAGTTCGGGGATTTTGGTGTTTTATTCCATTACCCTTTACACAGGAGGTTCAGGTGTGTTTTTGAGTGTCATTTTACACAGAGGATTTAGATGGCTTATCGCATATCATGCTGGTTAAGCTGTGTAACAAGTCAGCAGCTTACTTTAAAAATGAAACAAAAAAATCTTTGACCACTTGTGAATAAGTTCCAATTCATGATCGATTATTTTTTATATTTTATTCAAATAGTAATCGAGTTTGACACGAGGCAGAGAAGAACAATTCAAGCTCCTTTGCTAAAGAGTCCTTTAATATAGTCACCCCTCCCACCCTAGAAGGTACAGCTTACAAGAGCTGTACATGAGAGTCATGTTCCTCGTTGGCTCTGAGTCACTTGGAACATCTAGTACCATTACCAGCGTATTTTACCCTCAGGAGGCGTAAATGAAATGCCGTCGAGTATGAAAATAAACGAGTTTCAGAGCAAGCTTGGGAAGGTGATGTTCCACTGAGCGAAGAGAAACTTTAAACTTTATGGCGATAAATCTCTACACGGACTTGTTCTACAGTTTTGTATCCATCTTCACCCTCTGTCCCGAAATATGCACTAAAATATGCTGAAGCTTTATCAATGCAAGATACAGAAAGAACGATAAAAGGAATCGAAGGCAAAATTTAAAGCCGAAAATATTCATTCTTTTTTTTTTGTCAACATCATGAGATACATCTCATTATACGGATGCCTTCGGCCCATATCATCAAACACTAGAATACTTCCAGAAGGCAGCAGAAGCTTCTTAAACAGGATGTGACTCCACCAGTAGTAGAGTTTATCCACACAGGATATGACTTTCCCGCAATTCTACAGCTTTCTTACGCAACTTTTTCCCCTCATGGATGTTCTTTGTTGTGAGAATAAATAAAACATTCATAAAACTGTTTACAATATTTAATTGTGTGGAATATCAAGTACATCTCTACAAGATTGTATCGTCAAAACATGTGTCAAAATGTTAATATAATTATATATATATATATATATATATATATATATGTATATGTATATATATATATATATATGTATATATATATATGTATATATATATGTATATATATATATGTCGTGCCGAATAGGCAGAATTTGCGATCTTGGCTTAAATAGCAACGCTCATCTTGCCATATAGGACAAGTGAAAATTTATGTATGCAATAATTTCGCCAAAATCATTCTGAACCTAAAGAAAAAAATATATTTCATTGTGTTTGTTTAGTATTAAATTACTGTAAACAAATCTAAAATATATTTTGTTGGGTTAGGCTAAAATAAATTGTTCTTGTTATAACAAGGTTAGGTAAGTTTTCTAAGATTCTTTCGGTGCAAAATTAAATTTTTTTACATTAACATTAATGGAAAAAAATATATCTTTAAACATATAAAAGAAAATTTCAGAAAGGACTTAATTTTAAATGAGTTCTTGCTAATTGACCAGTTTTACATATTCGGCACGACATATATATATATATATATATATATATATATATATATATATATATATATATAGATATATATATATATATATATATATATATATATGTGTGTGTGTGTGTGTGTGAATGATTTCAGTATACAATAATTAAAACATTTTTTTAACAATTCAAGAGGGTCAATGTGTCAAAATTAATATCAGTGATTATTTTCAATTAGTGATTAAAAGGTGATATGTAGTGTTAATGACCCTCGTGTGTTGATAAGCTTTAAGCCAAAATTACTAATTAATCAGAACCCTGTATATAATAAAGACATCATTTTTAATTTATAGTTTCATTATAATAAACATATTTCTTGGTGTTATTATTAAGTTTATATTATACTATATATATAACCTTTACTGATTAAAGGACAACTCTTATATTATTGTGATTATGTTTACGTATAAAAAATATCGTACAAAAATACGTAAATACAAGCAGAGAATTAAGACAATTCTAATAAATATTATATAAGAAATATGTATTTATTTGTGGTGTTAAATCGTACTGAAAAGGTTTCTAAAAAATTACATATTTAGCATTTAGCAAATCCCATTTCAAATATCATGGATGGTATAGACGATGACTTGTAAAAGAAAAAAAAACAATTAATTACCAATGGTTATAAATATGACCATAATTTTTAAAAGGGTGGACCAGTAAGCCAGCGGAAGGCCTCAGTCAGATGACCAAAAGCTCCAGGTGCGGGTCATCTTATGACAGACCCGTGTCTGGAAACATATATTCTGTTTCCTGACAAACCTTACCAAACCAAAACCAAGAGAAAACCAATAACTGGTTGGAGGACGGAACTCCTCACAGGGGAAGGATTTCATAAAACTCCCTTGGGAATGTAAGGTAAACAGGTTTGATCCTAGCAAGGGAAGGGTGGTTTCCACTCCTGGGCTCAAGAGCCGATCACCAACATCTAGGCTACCCTCCTCCGCCTCCACAGAATAAATCTTCATTTGGACGACGTTTCGCTTTGGATATTCTGATCAGTATGTATCTCTTGATGCGTATGAACCGAGAGCGACCATGTATGTACATCCCGATAAGTATACATTTCAGCATGTACATTTTTACAGTTAACTTTGATCCCTATTTTAGCGTTTAAAATATCCTTGACTGGTTGTGAACAGGTGGCGTGCAGCCTTTATGATCCTCTGTATAGTCAATAGGCTTTGAACCTGATAAACAATCTGAGTAGAGACTTTTCCAAGTCACTTGAAAACTTAAAAAAATTTACTTAGATGTTTGACTAACTGGGCGATTATTTCAAAGGGTCATAAAAGCTACGTGTCATCTGTTCACCACCAGTCAAGAACACTAATCTTTAAAGTAGGGAATAAAGTAATCTTTACTCAGAGCAAAGAGTTGTCCAAACAAAGGCATGTTTTGCTTAATTTCATCTTTATAAAAAAAATTCTGGTGATGCAAATTGAAAAATTTAATTCCCAAATCAGCCAGAATGCATGTCACTGCATTTCATTTAACATCAGGGGCCTGTTCATGCTACTTCCTTATCCATACAAATTAGCAGCAAGAGTTGCGTGTCGCTTGAAGTAGCGTATGACATTCCACTGGTGTAACGAGCAGTGTGATGCAATCTGTGCGGACTGGATGAAATGGAGAAGACACAAGTTGAGGTACAAGCTTTTACTGGGGCACAACTTTATTCTCTGCTTCGCTTATGGTTTGATGAAGTTCTACCCAGAAGGAATGTCTAAATAAAAGCTTGTTGTGCGACTTGAGTCTTAGTCGTCATACTGAATAAATTGAAGCAGTAGTAACAGGTTCTCTTCTTCGCACCTTCAAATAACGAGACTTTGTATCCTGTTTACCCCCACATCCTGGCGAAGCTTATGTCTCAGTGTCTGACCGTGATAGACTAGTTTCTTCTTTACTGCCTCTCACGGCCTGACAAAGCTGAAGTCTAACACCAGTGTCTAGCCGCGAACGACTAGATTCCATCCTTCACTGGCTCTGGCGAAGCTTGTCTCACCAGTGTCTAGCCGAGATCAAGACGTTCTCCTTCACTGCCTCTCACGGCCTTCATGAAGTCCTGAATTCTGGAGATTATAACAAATAATCGTTAGACACTTTTCAAGTGAGTTATAAGTGAATAGAGAAAAGCAATGAGTAATAAATGAAACTTTTGTATAAAGGAAAACCGGAATCATCATGGTGTTATACACCTTGTGGTGTATATCTCTCAGTAAGCACACACATTTCTAAGAAATGTGTATAAACTCCGTATATACACTTTAAAGAATTAAAGTATAAATAAAATCCTGAAACATAGGTTAAGTGTAGCCTGTAGGACACACTTGTTGTCGATATGTTTTGACTAAATCTAAAACTGAGTTTCCCAGGCTAAAGTAGCAGTTAGGTGTCTCCCAATGCAAATATTAAAATAGAAATATGAAAGCCAAGCCTACAGTAAAATTTAAGAGAGAAATAGTTCAAATGTTGAAAGTATTTTATCAAAAACTAGGATAAGGATTTATAGGAGTTCATCGTACTGCAGGCCAGGGCAAGACCTGGTGGCCAGAACACGTCTGTCTCCTGCATAAAACACCTGCTATATTTATATTGTGCTTCATATCTAATCAGTGGTGAGCGAATGTCTTGTGACTGATAAGAGTCAGTAGTAGTGCGTAAACGTCAACATTTACTACTATTTAATCAGTAAAATATAATTACTGTATCTACGTTATTTATATACGAAGTGATAATCCAGTGTGGATCGTTCAGCTCTAGATATAACGGAGGCTTAGGTCTCTGCTAGTCTTGAGACAGCACCATAGCTAGTTGAAGTGATACTGAGAAATACAGAAAAAGGTATGTAGGATACAACAGAGACATGGTTACTAAGATCACACCAGAGGGCCAGCTATCCGAATAAATACATATGATGAAATACCTTCTAATTGTCCTCTCAACCTAACTTAAATACAAGGAAACATAATAACTTTTTTATTCCCTCCCTTTTTAACTCTCATAGCAATGAGCATTTTCAAATTGCAATTGTAATCAAGTTTGTTTATATTTTACACCTTAAAAATTTATATTTACGTTATTTTTTGTATGTTTAGGACGTGATTTGTAAAACAGAATGTCGTTAAAATTTTGAGTAAATTCCCGCAGTGCTAAAGGTGGGAGGACACAGTTGTTTAAACCTACATGTGGAAGACCCTCTCAGATTAGGTTTGTGCTGGTAACGTAGTGGATTAGCAGAGTGATGTCCAAATCACCCTCATTCTGGTGCGTTATCCTCATCCCAGTGTTGTTTCTACTTTCAGTGTCTTCCATGTCAGCAGTTATGCCAGTACTAAAGATGTTAATGTGGTTGTTGGTCCCGGAGGCGTTGTTTCTGCCAACACAGGCCAGACACTGACGCCGGCCAGCCATATGCACTCGGGATCCACCTTGCACCTCAGACACACTGCTCTCTAGCAATCTTCCAATCTTCCGGGCCATGTTTACTTGTGAGTTTTGCAGAGACAAACTTCTGCTTTACTTTTAAAGTTAAAGGATGTAACTGATAGCCGTGTCCTCAGCACAGGCGGTAGAGATCTAAGGTGGTTCTCTGTGGTGTCTGTCTCTGAAAGCGAATAAGGAAGTCCTTCGAAGTTGACCTTCTAGGGAATATCCTTTATACATTGACGGAGGCACACAGCAAATAAGCGAAAGTTTTCACTGCACAAAGTCTTTCAGTGTTGATTAGTGTTCACAATAATGCCTTTAGAACACAGGAAAGGCAGCTGTCGACAGTCGCAGCTGGTTCAGCAAACTAAGTGTCGATGCGGCAGGCGGGGTATGATATAACCCCCGAGGGTTATCTTATCACTGTATGGCAGTGTAGCTCGAGAAGGTTGTCTCAAACCAATTAAACTCAAGCTACTGTTTACAGCCTTCCCATCAAGACAGGTGCTAAGATTTTACCATAAATAGGTGAATAAAATACGGTCGTTGGATAATAAAATATTCCAGATACACGTAGCAGAGTCGAAAGGCGGGGAATGAGACTATAAAGCACGAACGTTCGGGTGGCACGTAGACTGACGTAGTAACATGAGTTCTTGCAAGGTGTCGCAATATTGGTACACCGCTATATTCGTGGAGGAGGACGGGAAGCGGTAAACCCATAGGAGTTGTAAAGGGCCTGAGAAATGAACGAAGCAAAGAAAGGGGAAGGTAACTCTAGTTCTTTGGATGAAGATCACTTTACCTGCATCGAGGCACCCTCATTTAAACACTATGAAACTGAACACAAACGTTTGAGGTCTAGAAGTAAACTCTCACATTTGGAATCGTCTAACTTTGGGATGTGAAATTCGTAAGTTAGATTAGTTATATTTTTGCAATGTAGGTAAGTATCAGCTAAGTTAAGTTGCCAGGATTAATCTGGTTGCAATATATAATGAATGTGAATAAAATTTGTTAACTCGACTCCCGGGAAACGTGTAATCGAAGATTTTTTTGTACATGTTCGAACATGTTTTATGACTAATGCTGGCGCGAACACGATTTCAAACGCAATCACTCGCACACACACACAAACACACACACACACACACACACACTACATACACACACACACACACACACACACACACACACACACACACACACACACACACCCACGCACTACATACACACACACACACACACACACACACACACACACACACACACACACACACACACACACACACACACACACACACACACTACATACACACACACACACGCACTACATACACACACACAAACACACACACTACATACACATACACACACGCACTACATACACACACACACACACACACACACACACCCACACACACACACACACACACACTACATACACACACACACACACACACACACACACACACACACACACACACACACACACACACGCACTACATACACACACACACACACACACACACACACACACACACACACACACACACACACACACACACACACTACATACACACACACACACGCACTACATACACACACACACTACATACACATACACACACGCACTACATACACACACACACACACACACACACAGAGGGGGGGTGGGTTGATTGCATTTTCTTGGACTGCAAGAAGGCCTTCGACACAGTTCCTCACAAGAGATTAGTGCAGAAGTTAGAGGAACAGGCACGTATAACAGAAAGGGCACTGCAATGGATCAGAGAATACCTAACAGGGAGGCAACAGCGAGTCATGATCCGTGATGAGGTATCACAGTGGGCGCCGGTGACGAGCGGTGTCCCACAGGGGTCAGTCCTGGGACCAGTGTTATTCTTGGTATATGTGAACGACATGACGGAAGGGATAGACTCAGAAGTGTCCCTGTTTGCAGATGACGTGAAGTTAATGAGGAGAATTAAATCAGACGCGGACCAGACAGGTCTACAAAGAGACATGGACAGGCTGGATGTGTGGCCCAGAAACTGGCTCCTAGAATTTAACCCCGCCAAATGCAAAGTCATGAAGGCCGGAGAGGGCAAAGAAGACCGCAGACAGAGTATAGGCAAGGAGGCCAAAGGCTGCAAACCTCACTCAAGGAGAAAGACCTAGGAGTGCGTATAATACCGAGTACATCGCCAGAAGCACACATTAACCAGATAACTGCTGAGGCATATGGGCGTTGGCAAACCTGAGAATAGCGTTCCGGTATCTCAGTAAGGAATCGTTCAAGCTTTTATACACTGTGTACGTCAGGCCCATACTGGAGTACGCAGCACCAGTTTGGAACCCACACCTGGTCAAACACGTCAAGAAATTAGAGAAAGTGCAAAGGTTTGCAACAAGGCTAGTTCCAGAGCTAAGGGAAATGTCCTATGAAGAAAGGTTAAGGGAAATCGGTCTGACAACACTGGAGGACAGGAGGGTCAGGGGAGACATGATAACGACATACAAAATACTGCGTGAAATAGACAAGGTGGACAGAGACAGAATGTTCCAGAGATGGGACACAGAAACAAGGGGTCACAATTGGAAGCTGAAGACTCAGATGAGTCAAAGGGATGTTAGGTATTTCTTCAGTCATAGAGTAGTTAGGAAGTGGAATAGTCTGGCAAGCGATGTAGTGGAGGCAGGAACTATACATAGTTTTAAGACGAGGTAAGATAAAGCTCATGGAGCAGGGGGAGAGAGGACCTAGTAGCGGTCGGTGAAGAGGCGGGGCCAGAAGCTGAGTCTCGACCCCTGCAACCACAATTAGGTGAGTACACACACACATGCGTACGCACACCACATACAATTTTACACACATATGAGCACACTCACACATACGAGAAAAAACATACATTCACACTACAAACATATACGAGTACACACGCACCACATACAAACACACACACACATACGAGTACTCACACCGACCGTTAGTGACACACTACTGACCTAGCATGATGCCGCTCTCCGTGCCCTCTGGGCACTGGGGAAGCAGTTGAACTCAAGACTGGGCACTGGGCGCTACTGATATATTAATATACGCTACCTAGACATCCATCGAGTGTATTCATTCTCCAATTCTATCACCACCGAACCCGTTTCGACACACACACCCACATACAAGTACATACACACATACGAGTACACACACACATATACGAGTACACACACACACATACGTAAACACACACACACAATCTAGAGAGTGATATAGTAGAGGCAGGATCCATACATAGCTTTAAAAAGAGGTATAATAAAGCTCATAGTGCAGGGAGAGTGAATTAGTATCGACCAGTGAAGAGGCGGGGCCAGGAGCTATGACTCGACCCCTGCAACCACATATATATAGGTGAGTACAACACACCTATATCAAGTGTCTGTTGACATGTGCCCTTAATAACTAGTAACTGGTACACACGAAGAAAACAAGCCTATTTATACACACGTTACCTGTCGTAATTCCTCACACGGGATTTTGTAAGCCACATTAAGATAGAGATCGTAGTGCGCATGTTGTACTATGAATAATCTTATCGCTAACTATTATTAACTCAATAATTATTCTGGCCACTACACACACAGATTCCAACTTGCGTATTTACTAATCACACAAGTGATAACAAGGATTTGTTTTTAAGGGTCGCTTGTGGGCTAGTTATTGTGGACATTAGGTTCATAAAAATATTAAGAATATTAATCACAGATGATGGGATAGGAGTGAAAGGAAGAACCTTGGCAGGTGGTTGATCCTGCACGACCCATGGCTTCCCTGACAGTGTGTCCACCACGTCGTCACTTGCACACGATCAGGGGCTCATGCAGGACTTACTGTTAGCTAAGGAAGTCAAAACACGACCCTTGGTGAAGTTTAGTTTACACTCCTAACAAAGGCACACCAAGTAGTCGTGTTTGGATCACTAGTTACAGGAATACCACGCTACTCAGTGTGACGCAACGAGGAGTGATCCCATCCTTACTTCACATGACCAGACAACCAGGAGTGACCCTTCCTTCATCTCGCATGACTCTGATTTTCTGACAAAACCATGAGTAACCATTCCGTTATATGACTTGACCTCACATCCCAACAACTAGGTGAGACCCCTGTCTTTACTTCACATTACTTGACGTACCGAATTAACCAGGAGTTACTTGACCTGACAACCAAGAATGACCCTTCCCTTACGTTACACGACCTGTCATCCTGACAGCCAAGAGCGATCCTTCCCGTACCTCTCATATATACCTTTGTGTTTTCGTGTTACATATATATATATATATATATATATATATATATATATATATATATATATATATATATATATGTTATCCTAACCCTGAAGAAAACATTTTGTACAGTAAAGGCTTTTTCCTGTTGAGTTTTTCATCACATGTAATTTCCGTTATCACTGTTTTTTACACTGTACAACAGTTTAAACGTTTCTGCCAACTGGGATGTTCTCGCCTCCATTTTACTACGTCGGTTTTATTACTGTTGAGGTGCCCAGCCTTAAATTCTTAATGCTTCTAGTTTTTTTTTACGACTGCTGGTTTCTTTCTTTTCCAATTAGGTTCAGTTAATTGAAAAAAAAAAACAGATACATGTGCAACACTTGGGCGTCTTTATTGAAGTCAGCTGGGTTGCCTTAAAAAAATATATGCATTAATCATAAAAAAAATAAATAAAAGAAAGGCAGAAGAGATATATTTGTAAGGAGGTGGTTAAATGTTTATAAGTTGCTTCAGTACTGAGCTTCGACTTCAACTACCACCTTCAGAAACTACCACCCTCAGAAACTACCACCCTCAGAAACTACCACCCTCAGAAACTACCACCCTCAGAAACTACCACCCTCAGAGACTACCACCCTCAGAAGCTACCACCCTCAGAAACTACCACCCTCAGAAACTACCACCCTCAGAAACTACCACCCTCAGAAACTACCACCCTCAGAGACTACCACCCTCAGAAGCTACCACCCTCAGAAACTACCACCCTCAGAAACTACCACCCTCAGAAACTACCACCCTCAGAAACTACCACCCTCAGAGACTACCACCCTCAGAAGCTACCACCCTCAGAAACTACCACCCTCAGAAACTACCACCCTCAGAAACTACCACCCTCAGAGAATACCACCCTCAGAAGCTACCACCCTCAGAAACTACCACCCTCAGAAACTACCACCCTCAGAGACTACCACCCTCAGAAGCTACCACCCTCAGAAACTACCACCCTCAGAAACTACCACCCTCAGAAACTACCACCCTCAGAGACTACCACCCTCAGAAGCTACCACCCTCAGAAACTACCACCCTCAGAAACTACCACCCTCAGAAACTACCACCCTCAGAAACTACCACCCTCAGAGACTACCACCCTCAGAAGCTACCACCCTCAGAAACTATCACCCTCAGAAACTACCACCCTCAGAAACTACCACTCTCAGAAACTACCACCCTCAGAAACTACCACCCTCAGAAACTACCACCCTCAGAAACTACCACCCTCAGAAACTACCACCCTCAGAAACTACCACCCTCAGAAACTACCACCCTCACAGACTATCACCCTCAGAGATTACCACCCTCAGAGACTACCACCCTCAGAGACTACCACCCTCAGAGACTACCACCCTCAGAGACTACCACCCTCAGAGACTACCACCCTCACAGACAATCACTCTCAGAGATTACCACCCTCAGAGACTACCACCCTCACAGACTACCACCCTCAGAAACTACCACCCTCACAGACTATCACTCTCAGAGATTACCACCCTCAGAGACTACCACCCTCACAGACTATCACCCTGAGAGACTACCACCCTCACAAACTATCACCCTCAGAGATTACCACCCTCAGAGACTACCACCCTCAGAGATTACCACCCTCACAGACTATCACCCTCAGAGACTACCACCCTCACTGACTATCACTCTCAGAGATTACCACCCTCAGAGACTACCACCCTCAGAGATTACCACCCTCACAGACTATCACCCTCAGAGACTACCACCCTCACTGACTATCACTCTCAGAGATTACCACCCTCAGAGACTACCACTCTCAGAGACTACCACCCTCACAGACTATCACCCTCAGAGATTACCACCCTCAGAGACTACCACCCTCAGAGACTACCACCCTCAGAGACTACCACCCTCACAGACTATCACTCTCAGAGATTACCACCCTCAGAGACTACCACCCTCACAGACTATCACCCTGAGAGACTACCACCCTCACAGACTATCACCCTCAGAGATTACCACTCTCAGAGACTACCACCCTCAGAGATTACCACCCTCACAGACTATCACCCTCAGAGACTACCACCCTCACAAACTATCACCCTCAGAGATTACCACCCTCAGAGACTACCACCCTCAGAGACTGCCACCCTCAGAGACTACCACCCTCACAGACTATCACCCTCAGAGATTACCACCCTCAGAGACTACCACCCTCACAGACTATCACCCTCAGAGATTACCACCCTCAGAGACTACCACCTTCAGAGACTACCACCCTCAAAGACTACCACCCTCAGAGACTACCACCCTCAGAGATTACCACCCTCACAGACTACCATCCTTACAGACTACCACCCACAGAGACTACCACCCTCAAAGACTACCACCCTCAGAGACTACCACCCTCAGAGAATACCACCCTCAAAGACTACCATCCTTACAGACTACCACCCTCAGAGACTACCATCCTCAGAGACTACCACCCTCAGAGACTACCACCCTCAAAGACTACCACCCTCAGAGACTACCACCCTCAGAGACTACCACCCTCAGAGACTACCATCCTCAGAGACTACCACCCTCAGAGACTACCACCCTCAAAGACTACCACCCTCAGAGACTACCACCCTCAAAGTCTACCACCCTCAAAGACTACCATCCTTACAGACTACCACCCTTAGACTCTACCACCCTCAAAGACTACCACCCTCAAGGACTACCACCCTCAGACGCTACCAACTCTCCTCTTGACTCACTTATTCACTTCCACAAAACAGTCAAACTGATTCAAGTGATGATCATATTCTTTTATATTCACACGTAAGTGGACAAATTTCCCTCCCCTCTCCGTTCTGTCTACTGACTCGTGCTTCCTTCCCGTCACCACACCTCACATCATTATAGAACTTGCTCTATTGGAACCCGTCCTGACACGGAATCTGTATGTTTAAAATTTCTATGTTCTATTTTTTGATGGGCTGCGGAGAGCTAAGACACTTCCATTTTCCCCAGTATTTTGTGCAGTACCAATATATGTACTCACATATTTGTGGTTGCAGGGGTCGATTCACAGCTCCTGGTCCTGCTTCTTCGCTGGTCGCTACTAGATTTACTCTCTCCCTGCTCAATGAACTTTGTCGTATCTTTTCTAAAAGCTATGTATGCATCCTGCCTCCACTACTTCACTATCCAGAATGTTCCACTTCCTGACAACTCTGGTTGAAGAAATTCTCCCTAACAACCCTGTCACTCATCTGAGTTTTCAACTTCCTGATGTGACCTCTTGTTGATGTATAGTTTTATGTTACTATAATGTCCCCCCTTATCTCACGTGTCCTCCAGTATCGTCAGGTTGATTTCCCTTAACCTCTCCTCGAAGGACATACCCCTTAGTTCCGGGGCTAGTGTTGTTGCAAACGTATGTGTGTGAGCTTTGTACGCATGTGGATGGGTATGTGTGTGTGTGTGTGTACTCACCTAGTTGTACTCACCCTAGTTGAGGTTGCAGGATTCGAGTCCAAGCTCCTGGCCCCGCCTCTTCACTGTCGCTACTAGGTCACTCTCCCTGAACCATGAGCTTTATCGTACCTCTGCTTAAAGCTATGTATGGATCCTGCCTCCACTACATCGCTTCCCAAACTATTCCACTTCCTGACTACTCTGTGGCTGAAGAAATACTTCCTAACATCCCTGTGATTCATCTGTGTCTTCAGCTTCCAACTGTGTCCCCGTGTTGTTGTGTCCAGTCTCTGGAACATCCTGTCTTTGTCCACCTTGTCAATTCCTCTCAGTATTTTGTAAGTCGTTATCATGTCCCCCCTATCTTTCCTGTCCTCCTGTGTCGTCAGGTTGATTTCCCTTAACGTCTCCTCGTAGGACATACCTCTTAGCTCTGGGACTAGTCTTGTTGCAAACCTTTGCACTTTCTCTAGTTTCTTTACATGCTTGGCTAGGTGTGGGTTCCAAACTGGTGCCGCATACTCCAATATGGGCCTAACGTACACGGTGTACAGGGTCCTGAATGATTTCTTATTAAAATGTCGTAATGCTGTTCTGAGGTTTGCTAGGCGCCCATATGCTGCAGCAGTTATTTGGTTGATGTGCGCTTCAGGAGATGTGCCTGGTGTTATACTCACCGCAAGATCTTTTTCCTTGAGTGAGGTTTGTAGTCTCTGGCCCCTAGACTGTACTCCGTCTGCGGTCTTCTTTGCCCTTCCCCAATCTTCATGACTTTGCACTTGGTGGGATTGAACTCCAGGAGCCAATTGCTGGACCAGGTCTGCAGCCTGTCCAGACCCCTTTGTATTTCTGCCTGGTCTTCGATTGAATGAATTCTTCTCATCAACTTCACGTCATCTGCAAACAGGGGCACCTTGGAGTTTATTCCTTCCGTCATGTCGTTCACAAATACCAGAAACAGCACTGGTCCTAGGACTGACCCCTGTGGGACCCCGCTGGTCACAGGTGCCCACCCTGACACCTCGCCACGTACCATGACTCGCTGCTGTCTTCCTGACAAGCATTCCCTGATCCATTGTAGTGCCTTCCCTGTTATCCCTGCTTGGTCCTCCAGTTTTTGCACTAATCTCTTGTGTGGAACTGTGTCAAACGCCTTCTTGCAGTCCAAGAATATGCAATCCACCCACCCCTCTCTCTCTTGTCTTACTGCTGTCACCATGTCATAGAACTCCAGTATGTTTGTGACACAGGATTTCCCGTCCCTGAAACCATGTTGGCTGCTGTTGATGACATCATTCCTTTCTAGGTGTTCCACCACTCTTCTCCTGATAATCTTCTCCATGATTTTGCATACTATACATGTCAGTGACACTGATCTGTAGTTTAGTGCTTCATGTCTGTCTCCTTTTTTAAAGATTGGGACTACATTTGCTGTCTTCCATGCCTCAGGCAATCTCCCTGTTTCCATAGATGTATTGAATATTGTTGTTAGGGGTACACATAGCGCCTCTGCTCCCTCTCTCAGGACCCATGGGGAGATGTTATCTGGCCCCATTGCCTTTGAGGTATCTAGCTCACTCAGAAGCCTCTTCACTTCTTCCTCGGTTGTGTGCACTGTGTCCAGCACCTGGTTGTGTGCCCCACCTCTCCGTCTTTCTGGAGCCCCTTCTGTCTCCTCTGTGAACACTTCTTTGAATCTCTTGTTGAATTTCTCACATACTTTACGGTCATTTCGTGTTGTCTCTCCTCCTTCCTTCCTTAGCCTGAGTACCTGTGTGTGTGTGTGTGTGTGTGTGTGTGTGTGTGTGTGTGTGTGTGTGTGTGTGTGTGTGTGTGTGTGTGTGTGTGTGTGTGTGTGTGTGTGTGTGTGTGTGTGTGTGTGTGTGTGTGTGTGTGTGTGTGTGTGTGTGTGTGTGTGTGTAGGGTGGAATACTATAAGTGTTTACACATTTTGCTGTTGTCTACTTGTAATCAGGACTCGCTATTATTATCTTATCTAAACGTATCTGGTTTCAAGTCATATCAGGCCTGGCTGGTTACAAAGGACAAAAAAGCGTATATCGGTGGCTAAGTTCACACTGATTACCATCACATACACGATCTTAATACACATAACCCTTACGATACATATATAAACTGATATTTTACATACACCCATACCAATGTATACGTAAAATCACAAGCAAAAAGTTATACACTCGTAATTGTTTGATTATTTACAGATCTGGATACGTTGTTTTCATCCAGTTTGCTTTTTTCCATTCCCTCATCTATTTATGTATCTATTTATATATGCATATATGTGGAGGTGGTTCGGAAATTTAGAGAGGATGGAAAGAATTAGAATGACTTGGAAGGAATGCGGGGTAGGGGTAGGCCTAGGAAAGGTTGAGGGAAGGGTAAAGGAGGTTTTGTGTGCGAGGGGCTTGGACTTCCAGCAAGCATGCGTGAGCGTGTTAGTAGTAAATGAGACAAATGGTTTTTAGGAGCTGACGTGCTGTTGGAGTGTGAGCAAGGTAACATTTATGAAGGGATTCAGGGAAACCGGCAGGCCGGACTTGAGTCCTGGAGATGGGAAGTACAGTGTCTGCACTCTGAAGGAGTGTTAATGTTGCAGTTATATAACTGTAGTGTAAGCGCACCTCTGGCAAGACAATTTATCATATTTATCAGTTAATACTTGTTTTCCATTTTCCTTTGAAATAAACTTTTCATTGGTATGCTAGGTTTAAAGCCTGTCTACTACGCAGTAGTAAATAAAGCTGCATATCACATTTTCACAGCAGGTCAACAATGCTTTGTTGAGTACATATGATTTTATTATTATTATGATTATGATTATTGTTGTTGTTATTGTCGTAATAATATTATCTTTGATCAATAAATCTTTTATTTTCTCGTTTTAACATAGTCTTAATAAGGTTATATACTTTAGTGATAAAAAAAACAGAGGATCAATACATAACAGAGAATCTGAACCTAAGATAGTGATGCTCTTACGTGGATGGTTTAGTTAACTGAGCTTAAATTAAACTTATCGACACATGAGGGTCACTAAGGTTACACGTAACTTGTTCACCACCAGTCAAGAATGTTTTAATCCCATATACATATTAAAGTAACCTCTCATTACATATAGTACACAAAGAAAAATGCACCTCTTAGTGCATATAGGGTGAGATAAGGTTAGTCAGGAAACAGGATAAGTGTTTCCTGACGCGGGTCTTAGATGACTATGGAACTTCTGGTCATCTGACTGCCGCCTTCCGCTGGCTTACCGGTCCAACCCCTTTAAAAATTATGGTTATAGTTATTACCACGTAGCTAGTGTATATACTTTGGTTTAAGTATCCCTCATATATACTCACCTAATTGTGGTTGCAGGGGTCGAGACTCAGCTCCTGGCATCCCTGTGAAATGTTGCGTGTATAAATAGCAAATAAATCATTACAACAAAAATATTTTTCACTGTATGGTATCTATTAATAATTATCATAAGTACGTTTACAGTATCTTTTTTAGAATCAGGCAGAACTGAATGAAAATTTGCTAATTTGATGATAATTTGAGGGATATGATAAGTAATAAAATATATATTTATAATAGTTACCGTTCCAATGTATATGATTTTCTATGAAAAGTTTTCAGGGTAAACATTAATAAAGATTCCTCAGTGTTTTAGTAAGTAAGTAAGTAAGTTTATTCAGGTATACACTTGAGGCCCGACGATGGTAGTGTGATGAGTTAGGATGAGATTTTGTTCGGATTTTTAACCCATGGGAAGGTTAGATATCCAGGATAACCCAATAAAGTTAGTGCGCTTTCGGGGACTGTCTGTCTTAGTTCCACTGGGGTTATTTTAATTTTGTACCCCGGGATGCGACCTACAATAGTCGACTAGCACCCAGGTACCTACTTGCTGCTAGGTGAACAGGGACATCAGGTGTAAAGAAACATACCCAATGTCTCCACCCATGCCGGAAATTGAATCACGGACAATCATTGTGTGAGATGAGTGTCCCGCCAACCGAGCCACGGGCCACCGATATATATATACTATATTGAACTTACCCAAGGCATCAGTTTAATATTAACGTTATCTCCTTTTTGTTGAGGGGGAAGTAGATGTTTATTGTTATCAGTGCCTTGCCGCCTTAATATATTTATTGGGGCATTTAAAAAAAAAATTCTCCCTGCGACGCGAGACATGCTAGTGTACCATTAGATAGATACTTAGGAATTAGCCTGCTGCTAATAGGTTGCATCTTAGGGGAGAGGATATATAATGATCCTAATGGATATAAGTACCACTTCATGTCATTTCGGTAATAACCTGGATTAACGCTTAGAGGATAATAATAGTACAAAAAATTTCTCCCTCTTCAACTCCCCAATGGAAATAAGTCACTCTGACCTTTTTGGGTTATCCTGGGTTCTCTACACATTTGCTGATATGTACGATAATGATAATCTATGTAACGGCATTTGTGTATACCTGGATAAACTTACCTACTCGTTCCCTCTCTTTATTCGTCCAGATGTGAACAATATTTCATCACCGGATGTCGGGAGGTATACCTGAGCACACCACCAAAATTCAATAGTATCTTCACGTTACAACTATGAAGTAGCAACAGTAATATTTTGTACCTATTTTCGTTGGTTCTTAATTTCCTCATTTTCTATTTCAAAGATCAAAGTAATCTTGCATATTGTGTAGAGGTCAGTAGTATATGTACTGAGAGGTATGTATCTCTCAGTGTTTTCCAATGGAAATAATAACAATGAAATTATATTAACCAGACTAAATTACAGTAATTCAAGTGAAAAGCCTATCCAGATAGCTGAAACAGGAAATAAACATGACAATCTCTTCTTGACTACCTTGCCCAGGTTAGAGAATATCTCGGTAACAGTTATCAAAGTTCCGTTTATCGATTCTGCAACAATAAATTAGGCAGAACAAGAAAGCAGGAAACAAGAATATACCTCCATTAATACACAAAGCTGCTCGAGTAGTATCATTCCAACACTAACAAATCTCTAGGAGCCAAAGTTTTCTTAATTATACTTAGGCTAGCAGGTGTAATGCCAACCCATGAAGGTCTAGAGACCCATCATAAATCAAGTTTCAGGCCACTGTTCAACTTGCTATTATTACCTACATCTTCGAAACAAATAATACGTAAATAAATGTACTCTATATAAACACAATGCATTAATGGTTGCCAATATGGTTTCCGTTCTGGAAAAAGTACGATTGATGTAATAATAAGGATGCTGGACTCAATCTGTGGAAAATTTTTATGTTAATTTCACAGATTTATATTGTATAAATTTTTACAATGCAAATGAGTAGAAAAGTGATACTGATTTGACCCTTCGAAATTTGGTGTGTTGTGGGGGAGGGAGTTGCAGGTACGGCCGGGAGGAGGGAGAGTCAGGGGGTCGCCATTATTAAAAAATGTGTCGAGATGTGTTCGCTCTAATTGGTGAATTAAATCAAGCTTCATCGAGGACAAATTACAGGGAATCAACCTCATATAAGCATAAAATAATATAGTAAGTTATAGCACTGCGAACTGTGGAGAAAACAATGAAAATAACACTAAACTAAAGTGATAATTAGTTAAATAAAGAGTTCGTCATATTGAACTGGAGGAGTGTGACCGCATGGTAATTTGGCAGCACATTTCTCGTAGTTTCGGAGGTTTTAATGGAGCTCAATCTCACAAATAGGAACAAAACAAATCGGAAATATCGTCTTGCCAAAAAATTCAACTATATTAAGTTGGCAGGACGTCGAGATGGGATGGTGAAGAGGGAAGATAAGGAATATTGTCTTCGCATCCATAGGTAAGTAAACTTGTTTCAGTCTATCTGGCCAGTTTATTTTTGTTATATAATGAGATAGGTATGATGGGTATTTCAGCGACATCAGGTGACCTCCAGAGACAACTTTGGTATTGTTAATATTAAGTGTAATTATCCTTATAATTTTGGTAATTGTAATAATATATTAAAAAAACCTTTATTGTACAGTGTACCTCATTTCCTTCAGTCAGTCCAGGTCTATACAATCCACATAAATTTTAATGTAAATATTAGTGCCAGAATTGCTGGTAGTGTTTCTTAAATTTTTCATGGTAAATATTTTTGGTCGAGGGAAGTGTAAGTATATGAGGATAGTGGGTACCGGAGTGGGTAACGGAGTGGGTATCGGGGTGGGTACCAGAGTGGGTACCGGAGTGGGTATCGGAGTGGGTACCGGAGTGGGTACCAGAGTGGGTGCCGGAGTGGGTATCGGAGTGGGTACCGGAGTGGGTAACGGAGTGGGTATCGGGGTGGGTACCAGAGTGGGTACCGGAGTGGGTATCGGAGTGGGTACCGGAGTGGGTAACGGAGTATCGGAGTGGGTACCAGAGTGGGTGCCGGAGTGGGTATCGGAGTGGGTACCAGTGGGTACCGGAGTGGGTAACGGAGTGGGTAACGGAGTGGGTATTGGATTGGGTACCAGAGTGGGTATCGGAGTGTTTCAAAAGCTTCCCCCATGCCTGTGAGGTACCTTTAATTGTACCCTACCCAAATTATTTGTATGAACGTAGGTTCATGCAAATAATTTTATTTTTCACACAGTCTGTTCATCTCTTGAAAACAACGAATTTCCAGTGGACTTATTGATCTAAGAAAAGCTTTTTGCACAATATATTAGGCAAAAAAGTTCCGTCTGCAAAATAAATCAAAAGAAGTTAAAAAAATTTTTTTAAATCTTATGTAAATGCTGTATAGATTCAGAATAAATATGTTCAGTATATCAATTGAAAACTCATTATTCAGACGAATTCAACATTGATACTCTGCAAATATTACTGCCAAAACTTCATTCCTCTTCTGTATTAAACAGTAATGT
>NC_091301.1:789914-797414 GCF_038502225.1 Cherax quadricarinatus
TATATATGTATATATATATGTATATATATATGTATATATATATATGTATATATATATGTATATATATATGTATATATATATGTATATATATCTATCTATCTATCTATCTATCTATCTATCTATCTATCTATCTATATATCTATATATCTATATATCTATATATCTATATATCTATACATATATATATATATATATATAGATATATAGATATATAGATATATAGATATATAGATATATAGATATATAGATATATATATATATATATATATATATATATATATATATATATATATATATATATATATATATATATATATATATATATATATATATATATTATATATATATATATATATATATATATATATATATATATATATATATATATATATATATATATATATATATATATATATATATATATATATATATATATATATATTATTACACTTGGGTTGGAAACAGTAAATGTATAAAAGAAATTCAGCATGAAGTTATAAATAAAGACAATAGATCAGGTCAGCAAACAAAGGGGGACAGCAGAGGGCAGCAAGGGACTAGCTCCCTTAAGGTTTACTATACTAATAGCAGGAGTGTAAGAAATAAGATAGATGAGCTAAGATTAATTGCAAGTGCAGGAAACATAGATATTATTGCTATAACAGAGACCTGGCTCAATCTGAAAGATAGAGAGATGCCCTCTGAATGTCACATACAAGGCTATAAATTATTCCACACTGACAGGGTCAACAGGAAAGGTGGTGGAGTAGCGATGTATGTCAGAGACAATTTAAATTGTTGTGTTAGACAAGATATTAAATTAGAAGCGTCAGCCACTGAATCTGTTTGGTTACAGCTTCTCGAGGGCCGAGAAAAACTAATTTTGGGTGTGATTTACAGGGCCCCAAATCTTGATAGGGAGTGCAGTAAACTTCTATGGGACGAAATTCGTAAGGCATCTACATACGAAAATGTTGTGCTAATGGGAGATTTCAACTATAGACAGATTGACTGCAGCAATTTGACAGGAAATTTAGAGTCAGGTGACTTTCTTGATACGATCCAGGATTGTTTTTTAAAACAGTTTGTGACAGAGCCAACTAGGGGAAATAACCTCCTTGACTTGGTTCTTGCCAGTAGGGAAACACTAATTAATAATCTTGAGGTTAATGATGAGCTTGGGGAAAGTGATCACAAATCACTCAGTTTTAATATATCATGGAATTCCCCTAATAATGGCAATCAAGTCTCCGTCCCTGACTTTCGCTTGGCTGATTTCATAGGACTGAAAAATTACTTAGGTGGGCTGAACTGGAATGACCTGACTAAGGGTCAGGTAGGTGGTGATGGTTGCCGATATGATGCTTTCCAGGGCATAGTTCTAGCTGCTCAGTCAAATTATGTTCCAAATAGGGAAATCAGATCAAACAAAAATTATCCTAAATGGATGAACAATAGATTAAAATATCTGATTGGTCAAAAGAGAGGCATATATAGGCAAATCAAAAGAGGAGAGGGGCAATGAAGAAATCGATATATTCAGTTAAAGAGAGAAATAAAAAAGGGAATTAGAAAAGCAAAAAGAGATTATGAGGTTAAAGTTGCAAGAGAATCGAAGACTAACCCAAAAGGATTCTTTCAGGTATACAGAAGTACGATCAGGGACAAGATAGGCCCACTCAAAAGTTCCTCGGGTCAGCTCACTGACAGTGATAAGGAAATGTGTAGAATTTTTAACACATACTTCCTCTCAGTTTTTACACAGGAGGATACCAGCGATATTCCAGTAATGATAAATTATGTAGAACAGGACGATAATAAACTGTGCACTATTAGGGTCACAAGTGACATGGTCCTTAGGCAAATAGATAAATTAAAACCTAACAAATCCCCAGGCCCTGATGAACTGTATGCAAGGGTTCTAAAGGAATGTAAAGAGGAGCTTAGCACACCTTTGGCTAATCTTTTCAACATATCACTACAAACTGGCATGGTGCCAGATAAGTGGAAAATGGCAAATGTGATACCTATTTTCAAAACAGGTGACAGGTCCTTAGCTTCGAACTATAGACCAGTAAGCCTAACCTCCATAGTGGGAAAATTTATGGAATCAATAATTGCCGAGGCAGTTCGTAGCCACCTTGAAAAGCATAAATTAATCAACGAATCTCAGCATGGTTTTACAAAGGGGCGTTCCTGCCTTACGAATTTATTAACTTTTTTCACTAAGGTATTTGAGGAGGTAGATCATGGTAATGAATATGATATTGTGTATATGGACTTCAGTAAGGCTTTTGACAGGGTCCCACATCAGAGACTATTGAGGAAAATTAAAGCACATGGAATAGGAGGAGAGATTTTTTCCTGGACAGAGGCATGGTTGACAAATAGGCAGCAGAGAGTTTGCATAAATGGGGAGAAATCAGAGTGGGGAAGCGTCACGAGCGGTGTTCCACAGGGGTCAGTGTTGGGCCCCCTGCTGTTCACAATCTACATAAACGACATAGATGAGGGCATAAAGAGCGACATCGGCAAGTTTGCCGATGACACCAAAATAGGCCGTCGAATTCATTCTGACGAGGACATTCGAGCACTCCAGGAAGATTTGAATAGACTGATGCAGTGGTCGGAGAAGTGGCAGATGCAGTTTAATATAGACAAATGCAAAGTTCTAAATGTTGGACAGGACAATAACCATGCCACATATAAACTAAATAATGTAGATCTTAATATTACGGATTGCGAAAAAGATTTAGGAGTTCTGGTTAGCAGTAATCTGAAACCAAGACAACAGTGCATAAGTGTTCGCAATAAAGCTAATAGAATCCTTGGCTTCATATCAAGAAGCATAAATAATAGGAGTCCTCAGGTTGTTCTTCAACTCTATACATCCTTGGTTAGGCCTCATTTAGATTATGCTGCACAGTTTTGGTCACCGTATTACAGAATGGATATAAATTCTCTGGAAAATGTACAAAGGAGGATGACAAAGTTGATCCCATGTATCAGAAACCTTCCCTATGAGGATAGACTAAGGGCCCTGAAACTGCACTCTCTAGAAAGACGTAGAATTAGGGGGGATATGATTGAGGTGTATAAATGGAAGACAGGAATAAATAAAGGGGATGTAAATAGTGTGCTGAAAATATCTAGCCTAGACAGGACTCGCAGCAATGGTTTTAAGTTGGAAAAATTCAGATTCAGGAAGGATATAGGAAAGTACTGGTTTGGTAATAGAGTTGTGGATGAGTGGAACAAACTCCGAAGTACCGTTATAGAGGCCAGAACGTTGTGTAGCTTTAAAAATAGGTTGGATAAATACATGAGTAGATGTGGGTGGGTGTGAGTTAGACCTGATAGCTTGTGCTACCAGGTCGGTTGCCGTGTTCCTCCCTTAAGTCAATGTGACCTGACCTGACTAGGTTGGGTGCATTGGCTTAAGCCGGTAGGAGACTTGGACCTGCCTCGCATGGGCCAGTAGGCCTTCTGC
The DNA here is from genome assembly GCF_038502225.1 of Cherax quadricarinatus. Lineage (NCBI taxonomy): Eukaryota > Metazoa > Arthropoda > Malacostraca > Decapoda > Parastacidae > Cherax > Cherax quadricarinatus. The sequence goes on from NC_091301.1 coordinate 793,405, forward strand.
AGTGTTCCTTCGTTCTTATGTTCTTATATATATATATATATATATATAAATATATATATATATATATATATATATATATATATATATATATATATATATAATATAAGTGAATGATGGTGAAAGTTTTTCTTTTTCGGGCCACCCTGCCTTGGTGGGAATCGGCCAGTGTGATAATAATAATAATAATAATAATATATATGTATATATATATATATATATATATATATATATATATATATATATATATATATATAGATATATGTATATATATATATATATATATATATATATATATATATATATATATATATATATATATATGTATATATATATATATTATATATATATAAATATATATATATATATTTTAAATATATATATATATATATATATATATATATATATATATATATATATATATATATATATATATATATATATATATATATATATATATATATATATATATATTATATATATATATATATATATATGTATATATATATATATATATATATATATATATATATATATATATATATATATATATATATATATACACAATTCCAATGGCAACCTCCTCAGTTGCGATAACCTTCTGTTGGCATTCAAATCCACTGCTAACAGTACCCTATCCCACATCCCTAAAGCGGCTCGCCCATATGCAGCAGGGAAATTCACAGACCTTCTTAAGCAGGTGAATGGAGGTTCCACCAACTTAGAAGTCCGAGACACCATCCAAGCATGGCGCAACCTGCTCCTGTTCGGCAATGTCTGTCTTGCAGTTCCTGAGAGACGAGGCAAACTGCTAACCACGTCAGTTATCAAGGCAGTGCGCAACTACCCAAGAACGGATAATTGTGTCCCTCTGCCCCATCATCGCAGGAATCACAAAGGTAGACCCAAGAAAAGCCCCACTGAAAACGAGAAAATTTGCGCACAGGTTAGCAAAAAAATTGAAGAAGGTAACACAGTGGGAGCAATCCGAATAATTACAAGTGACGACACTGTAGCCCCCAAAGATGAGACCACAGCCCAAGCACTAAGAGACAAGCATCCAACCAGGGACACCATAACCATCAACAACAACCCTGAGGAAGACCCCATCACTGAACAATTAATTTTGCCTGAATCGGAAGTCTATAAGGCGATCGTGTCATTTCCTGCAGGATCTGCAGGAGGTTACACTGGAATTCGACCTCAGCACCTCAAGGAGATGGTAAATCCAGTACTCGGTGCATCTGCATCACATCTTCTCACCGAGTTAACAACTTTCGTCAACAACTGCCTGGCTGGGCGAATCCCAGAAGTTAAACCTTTCTTTTTCGGAGCCTCACTGTGTGCGTTGAAGAAGAAGGATGGGGGAATCAGACCCATTGCGGTTGGAAACACTCTTCGCCGTCTCGTGGCCAAAGCAGCAGTAAGAAACATTCGCCTAGAAGCTGCCAGTTTACTCCAGCCACACCAACTGGGCTTTGGGATCCCTCAAGGCAGTGAAGCTGCAGCTCATGCGGCAAGGGCCTACATCAGGGACCTACCAGAAGACAAGGCTGTAGTCAAACTTGATTTTAGAAATGCCTTTAATATGGTAAAGAGAGATGCTGTCTTGCTAGCTGTTCGCGATCGCTTCCCTAGTCTTTTTTCCTTCATCTCAGCTGGCTACAGCAAACCCTCAATTCTTTTGTTTGGAGAACATGAAATTCAATCATCAGAAGGTGTTCAGCAGGGTGACCCACTAGCTCCGCTTCTCTTCTGCTTGGCAGTAAGAGAACTAACTTCCAGCCTACGCAGCGAGCTCAACATCTGGTACCTGGATGATGGCACTCTGGCAGGTACTGAAGAGTCCCTGGTAGGGGACCTACAACTGGTGAAAACACAGGGAGAAGACCTGGGACTCATCCTCAATCCCTCCAAGTGTGAAATCATCACAGCGAACCAGGAAATAATCAATGCTGTGCGAAGAATCCTCCCAGAAGTCTCTACTACCACTCCGTCCAACAGTACCCTCCTGGGAGCACCGCTGGGTCACCAGGCCATCGACACAGTCCTCAAGGACAAATTGAATGACCTGATGAGAATGGAGGAGAGAATAAGCAATCTTGATGCCCATGATGCTCTGTATCTCCTCACAAGGTGCCTTACTATTCCAAGACTCACTTACTTCCTGAGGTGTGCACCCTCTTTTGACAACCCAACACTCGACGAATATGACGCACACCTGAGGTCAACCCTTAAGAAGGCACTGAACCTGTCACTAGAGGATCAGCAATGGGATCAGGCAACCCTCCCAGTGCGACTGGGAGGTATAGGGGTGCGCAAAGCAACGCATGTTGCTTTACCTGCTTTTCTGTCTTCGTGTTTGGCTTCCAGTGCATTAGTCAAGAAGATTGTTCCCGAACGCTTGAGAGACGTGGTAGGAGCTCAAGACCCCAGGTTTACTGAAGCAGCGATTCGGTGGGACACCCTTACAGATTCCTCCAGTAGACCAGCTCCTCCCAAAGAACACAAACAGTCCCACTGGGACAAACCGATCATGGAAAAAATAGCCAACACAGTGCTCTCCAATGCCTCAGGAAAGGACAAAGCTCGTCTCCTGGCAGTGAAGGCACCACACTCAGGAGATTTCCTGTTAGCTGTTCCCAATTCCTCCTTGGGCACTCGACTAGACCCACAGGCCATTCGGATTGGTGTTGCTCTTCGCCTAGCCGCCCCCATCCTCACCGAACATAGGTGTATTTGCGGCAGGGCGAGAGCTGATCAATTCGGACTTCATGGTCTCGTGTGTCACACAGCAGAAGGGAAGTATGCCAGACATGAGGAGGTCAATGACATCATAAAGAGAAGCCTCGCCACAGCCCGTTGCCCAGCTCAACGGGAACCCCAAGTGCAGAGGTCTGACGGAAGTCAAAAGCGTCCTGATGGAGCCACTATGCTACCTTGGAAGGATGGAAAGCAGATTGCCTGGGACTACACATGTGCCGCCACATTGGCAGACACCTACTTGCCATACTCCGTAGTGGAAGGGGGTGGAGCTGCCAGCCACAGGGAGACCCAGAAGATCCGCAAATATGAAGACCTTCCCTCTTGCTATAACTTCATCCCAATAGGGTCGGAGACCCTTGGAGCATGGGGCAAGTGTGCTCTAAAGCTCCTCAAAGAGCTGGGTGAAAAGCTCATCATAGAAACCAAGGACCACAGGGCGACCAGCTTCCTCTTTCAGAGACTCAGTGTTGCAATCCAGAGAGGAAATGCCTGCAGCATTCTGGGCACGGGGCCCACCGCCGGGGAGCTGGACGAAGTATTCGAGATGTAGCTCTGAGTCACCTATGTTGTTTTACTTTCTATCGTATTTTTGTGAATGTTTTGTCAATGTATTTTGTCTTTAAATAATATATATATATATATATATATATATATATATATATATATATATATATATATATATATATATAAATATATATATATATATATATATATATATATATATATATACATACACATACACATACACATACATACATACATACATACATACATACATACATACATACATACATACATACATACATACATACATACATACATACATACATGCATACATATCCTCAGAGAAAAGAACAATCTTCAAGGAAAACTCAAGGTTGTCCCCTGAGCTCTTTGAATATTGTCTTGTACCACCCCCTATATTCTATATTCTATTTAGACTTTGGTTAAAGACAAAATATATTGACAAAAATACAATAGGGAGTAGAGCAACATAGGTTACATCTCAGAGCCTTCATCTCGAATACTTCCTCCAGCTCCCCCGCGGTAGGCCAGGGACCAACCACTTCCCCTCTAGATCTCAACACAGTCTCTGAAAGAGGAAGCTTGCCGCTCTGTGATCCTTGGTTTCTGTGATGAGTTTTTCATCCAGCTCTTTGAGTAACTTTAGAGCACACTTGCCTCATGCAACAAGGGTCTCTGACCCTACAGGGATGAAGTTATAGAAAGGGGGCAGGCCTTCATAT
>NC_091301.1:802414-819914 GCF_038502225.1 Cherax quadricarinatus
GATCATCTGATGCATCATGCTGAGAGACATAGAAGGCTGATCAAGCTATTCTTTCCCCTCTTTTCCACATCCTCATTCTGGATTGAGTCTCTCTTCCTTGCCATCTGTTATGTGCAGTCAACGTATCAGAAAGCTCAGTGAGAGTTCGTGTGGTTTTACTCGGGGACAAGAGCTATCATTTTTAATGTGGATTTTCTTTTATTTTTAAGCTGTTGTTCTTCCAAAGCCATCTTCCTTTTTTCTCATCTTCACAGACACCGTCTTATACACAACACTGACATAAATCTTAGCCCCGGTTTTATTTCGATACATGACTGCTTCTAATATTTTTATCTTCAGAAAACAAGAAGCTTAGGTACCATTGGACGTCTCATCTCCAACTTCTGGTATGTGAGTTTCATAATGTTCCTACTCACTACATAATAATGGTCGACGATGCACCTAAACAGTAAAGTTTTACTCTCTAACGTGGAAGCTTCTGATTTCGTCCTTTTTCTTGATTTAGAAAGTTGAGTCTTAAATTTTAAATGCTGCATTATTTGTTGTAGATAAATGATCCAGAGTGCGCTGATGGAAAGACAGAAAGAGAAGACGTCGATAAATGTTGAATCCCTGATATTAGAAGCAGAATAAAAAGTGGAAGGTAGTGTTTTAATGAGATTCGTTTAAGTGGTTTTCTAGACCACACTAGTGTATCAGTGTCAAAGATACACAGACCTGGTCGTCAAGACCACACTGAAGGGCTTACATAACTCAGATACACACAACTGGTCAAAATCATGTCGGTGGACCAGCGTCACTGAAATACAGACCTGGTGGTTAAGAATATACAGTGACGAACCAGCATCACTGAGATACGGAAATCCTGATCATCTAGGGAACAGTGACAATTTATATAGAAACACTGAAATAGGCGCCTGCTATAGTACTAAGACCCTCACTGGATTAATAGCTGAAAATATTTCCCTTCCCTTCAAGGTAAAATACCCCTTGAGGCCAATGTTTATTTTTTTTTAACTGCCCTTCAGTCCTATATACCATACAGATAGGTTGCTCCGTCCCCCTTCGATGGGGTCGAGGTAAACCTTCAACCATGCTGCATAAATTATCAAGCGATTAGGTTAGCTGACATGCGTCTCGACCCACCGTTGGACTTCAAATGGCCAACTTGTCTCTGTTGAAAACTTTGCTTTACGAGCGCGAGCGCAAGACGCTTCGTCTAGGTTCCAGCAATTATTATCAGCTCCCTCGTATAAATGTCGCTGGTGGAGTATAACAGTCAGCGGTGGGAGAGATGATAACGGCTCTGAGAGGACAAACTGAGACCAAGTCTGCAGATATCTTCGCTGGAGTATTTTCTTTGTAGCAGTTAGTCCTTACTCACTGTCTCACTTGTCAAGGTTTTCCACTCGGAAAGATGACCTTATGTGACAGACAAGACAGTGTAATGGTGGCTCCGTTGAAATGGGGTTATCTTCTCTGTTACAGAGATTGATTTTATATATATTTATATATAACGTGCAGCTTAACATACATCAACATTAAAAAAAAAAATTCCTTAAGGGGCGCTAGCCCGTTTTCCCCGAAATTTAAATTTTATAAAGCAGTAAATATTTTGGAAATTAGCATAAGAAAGCCCTTTAAAATGATGAGCCACTCAACAATGTGCAATCATAAAATTGCCTCGAATTGGGGGCGCCGATCCTCCCTATTTAAAATTTTGAAATTCCCTATAGCTCCTGTGTGTAAGAAACCATATGACGAAGTTTGGGTGCACTGGCTATCAAGTGAACTGAGTTACAGAAGAACCAAACCCACAAACTTTAATTCTCTCTCACACACACACGCATATATATATATATATATATATATATATATATATATATATATATATATATATATATATATATATATATATATATATATATGTATTTATATAATATTATATATATAGGGAGGTACCACCTCTAGAACTCCTGGGAACCCTCATCCTCAGAGAAAAGAATAAACTTGCTTCAGAGAAAACTCAAGGTTCTCCCTGAGAATTTTGTGCTAGCACCCCCTATATTTAATATATATTTTATTTAAAGACAAAATACATTGACAAAACATTCACAAAAATACAATAGAGAGTAAAACAACATAGATAACAACTCAGAGCTAAATCTCGAATATTTCGTCCAGCTCCCCGGCGGTGGGCGCATGCCCAGAATGCTGCAGGCAATTCCTCTCTGGATCGCAACACTGAGTCTCTGAAAGAGGAAGCTGGTCGCCCTGTGGTCCTTGGTTTCTATGATAAGCTTTTCACCCAGCTCTTTGAGGAACTTTAGAGCACACTTGCCCAATGCTCCAAGGGTTTCCGACCCTGTTGGGATGAAGTTATAACAAGGGGGAAGGTCTTCATATTTGCGGATCTTCTGGGTCTCCCTGTTGCTGGCAGCTTCACCCCCTTCAGCTTCGGAGTATGGCAAGTAGGTGTCTGCCAATGTGGCGGCACAGGTGTAGTCCCAGGCAATCTGCTTTCCATCCTTCCAGGGTAGCGTAGTGGCTCCAGTACGCTTTTGACTTCCGTCAGACCTGTGCACTTGGGGTTCCCGTTGAGCTGGGGAACGGGCTGTGGCGAGGCTTCTCTTTATGATGTCATTGACCTGCTCATGTCTGGCATACTTCCCTTCTGCTGTGTGACACACGAGACCATGAAGTCCGAATTGATCAGCCGTCGCCCTGCCGCAAATACACCTATGTTGGGTGAGGATGGGGCCGGCTAGCCGAAGAGCAACACCAATCCGAATGGCATGTGGGTCGAGTCGAGTGCCCAGGGAGGAATTGGGAACAGCTAACAGGAAATCTCCTGAGTGTGGTGCCTTCACTGCCAGGAGACGAGCAACTTGTATAAAAGGTGATCTCTGATAATCTGTTACCTGCTAAGTGATCTTCTAAGGTACCATTGCTGGGTAATGCCCGATAATTGTATTTAGATATATTTATATAACTATTATGCTTCAGTTACTAATATTTCACTACTGACTACTTCAGACCATTACTGAAATAATAAAAATTCCCTCAAAGACAAAAGGTCGTCATTCAGAGAGTGACAGTGACGAACCTGGGAACAATTACCGCATCCTGGCGGCCATTAGCGACCTGGCAGTAAACTAGGAACCGGCGGAGACTCGGCAATCCTAGTAATGGATGTTGTTGCTGCTGCAGAGTAGAAGACAAAAACATTAATGGTAGGAGACGGGCTGGAGGGGGTTTCGAATTAAGTATCGGTGAACACGCGTGCCAGCCAGCGATCACTTGACCCGTTATGTTCGCTAATACCGGGTTACGATCGCTGCCTGGTTAGGGCTTCCTCTAACTACCCATTAGCGAGGCGACTGTTAACGGCGCTGGGGTTGAGTGTGTGACGGATATGGGTGGAGGGGGGGTTAGAGTAAAGTTAATGGGGAGGAGAACGTAGATTCTATCGTACTAGGTACCACGATTGTTCTCACTTATCTCCCTTCAAGGAGCATGCCTTGATGCTAGTCAGAGGCTCTTGATCTAGGGAACTGGTGCTGCTCTTCTTCCCATTCATTCGCTCAAAACTGATTACCTTTATTCCTCAGCTGGATAACCCTCCTGCGGGTTTAGCGCTCTCCCTTTATCATCATAAAAATTCTGTCGAACAAGATCATGGATATAGCTCTCTGAAGAAGTTAAAAGTGTTCATATTACTCACTGAAGGAGCAAGATCAATGATACCACTCTGTATAAGAGCAAGATTGTTCCTGCTGCTCTCTTAAACAGCAAAATTATTCATGGTAATCTCTGAAGAAGAAAGACTGTTTCTCCTACTCGTCTAGCAGTACGATTGTTCCTCCTACTTTGCAAGCAGGAAGATTGATCCTATTCAGGATCCAGTAAGGATACAGGAAAGAAAATGTTTGATGACAACGTTGTAAAATGAAACGACGATCCTTAAAGATGACGATAATCTTTTACAGATTCTTTCTAAAAGATCATTCATGCACCAGTAGCGATATAAGCTCAGATTTGAACGTTCCTTGTGTTTTTTTCGCCCACCTCGTTGACCAACTTAAGGTGGCCGTTTTCCATTTTGTTTATTTGACCTCAAATACACGCTTTTATAGGTTTAGATAATCCAATATAAATTAAGCAAAGACAAATGGATTACATTTCTAATGAAGGTTTGATAGAATATTCTGATAATTTTTTGTAATATTTTGAGCGCCTCGAATACTCAGAAAAAAAAAATTCTGCTGCGGGAGATTTACCATCAATTTGTAAAATTAATATATCAGTACATGCCTTATTAGAAGTTCGTATATACCATAAGTACACATCTCTGTGTATATACACTGAAATACACCTCAGAGAGTAGTACCTGTCTGTATGAGCTACATATACCACATACTCATAGTAGCATGTTGGATCGCAAACCATATTTGTTCGTAACACTGGGCACACCAGTGACACTATCCTCAGTGCCCGTCCCAGAAACAAGCGAGAAATATGCGAGGAAATGTGGCAGCCAGCATGTTTCGAAACTAAGGCGTCAAGCTCTCCACGAATGTAGCTGGATATACTCGTGTAGCCAGAATATACAGGAGGAGAATACAATAGCTGGAGAATATGCTTGAGGAACTCCCTTTGTATATACATTGAGAAGCATACCTCTCTGTGTATGTATGCTGAAAAGTACACCCCATGGAGTATATGTAAGAAGTATACCTCTCGTTGCACATACTATAAAACGTACGCATCACCGTGTGCATAAATTGAGGAATACACCTTTCGGTGTTTATATAGTGTAATGTACACCTAAGGAAGGAAAGGGTGACGGTAAAGCCCACATTGAGGATGGGACAGACAAGTGAGAGATGTTGGATGAATAGGATGATGAGGCAAGAAAACATCAGGGGGGGGGGGAACCTGCAGGGCGATTGAAGGCTGGACGAGCTGGGTTAATTAAGAAAGAGCAGTCAAGATGGAGACAGTCCAGCACAACCTCCACGTGATGGTTCATTTGAAATAATGTGATATTACAAGGTTGGTCCACTGATTTTACCACTAAGAGAATTATAAAAAAAAAAAAAAGGCAGTTGCCATGACTCTCGGGGAACCCAAGGAATCACATAAAATGCGAATCTCGAACAAAGAATATATATATATGTTAAAATGGTTATAATCATAACCATAATTTTTAAAGGGGTGGACCGGTAAGCCAGTGGAAGGACTCGGTCAGATGACCAACTGTGGGCCATCACATGACCAAAACCCGCGACAGGAAACACTTGTCCTATTTACTGACAAATCTAACCTAACCTAACCTCAAACAAAAGGGACTACAAAAGAAAGCATTTGAACATCTCTAAATTAGCTGTGTTAAAACTTTGGATGTTCGTCGCAGCAGGTACTGTATATCACTTGTTCATATTTCTTTAACTCGTCTTTTCCAACTTTTATTACATATATAAAAAAACATGCAACAGAGCGATGTGAAACAAAAGAGCATCAATAGGAGAGGGATGGAGCTGCTCCCCGCCTGATCGTAAACCAGGTGAGGAGTTGGGTCCTCTGTGTCTGGTACTTCCCAGGGCAATAAACGCTAGCATAAACCCTCTCTAAGGATGCGGGCTTAATTTGGCTAAAATCTACGGGTTCGCTCAACCACTTCTGCGCCTCCTCAATGATGCAATCGTAAAGTAAAAACGATGGTTGTTAGGGGAGAACAGGCGGTTGTTACGTTTATTGGAGAGTGATTCAAGCTTTTTCCACCTTGTCCGTAACTGTGAAGTTTAGCATCGCTCTACTCCCAATTTCTCTCTTTTTCTTTTTTAAATTGAATGTATTTCCAGTAAAAGCAAAATTTTTTATATCAAATAAAAAAAACGCAAACTTACAAAACACCGCCACAAAATTCGCCGGGAAACTTCACCTTAAAAGCTGGAAGGAGAACTCTGAGTTGCTATTGGTTGTTGTGTCGTCACTTCCGAGAGACTGGTCACGTGACGTGGGCCGCCATGATTGAGAACCAACGCTTTATGGTCAATTTCGCAAACATCTGCACTTGCATCCATTTGGCGAAGTAAGTGCTATTGTTTGTTGGGGGATTTGAGTAGAGAGAGAAAAGAGGGAAAGACGGGGAAGAGAGGATAAGAAGAGGGAGAAGAAGGGATGAAGATACGAAATGAGGGAGATAGGAGGATGAGAAGAGAAAGGAGGATAAAAGGAATAGAGGAGAATGAGAGAAGACAACGAGGATTATAGAGGATGAGAAGAGAGGGAATAAGTAAAAGAGGTGGATAATTCAATTCAATTCAAGTTTATTCTCTATAATGGTTACAATGTGGGGTTTACAGGTTTTGGGTATTTTGTGGTTTACATGTTATAAAATACCAATTACAGAGGGGGCCACTAGGACACCTAGCATGGCTAGGCATTTCGAGCAGACTTAGATTAATTCTTAACATTAAGAGGGGAATATGAGGAATATATAGGAAGATGAGAAAATAAGAGTATTAGAGAGATGAAGAGGTGATAGAAAGAGGAAAAGAAGAGAGAGAGAGAGGGAGGATGAACAGGAAGAGAGAGAGAGGGGGGATGAACAGGAAAAGAGAGAGAGAGGGTAGGCCCAGAACAAGGGATCCTGATGGAAAGTGTCTTGGTGGTAAAAAATATACGCCAGAAATGTTCTTGTTTCTGAAAGACATGGCCACAATTTTTGACATTTATTTTAAAAGAGAAACGTTTATTTTGTTGTCACTGATCAAGAATAAAAAACTGAAGTTGCTAGAATACATTTGATTTAATTCCAATATTTCCCGCATAAACTGAAGAATTAAGTACAAATATTGATGCATATAAGATATAATTTTGATATATAGTTTGATTTATTAGAATACATTTACTTATACATTTACAGCTGTTACTACAATCCCTGTCTATTCTGTTCATTCCCTGACAGTCATTCATAGCGACTTATCTTGGGTTAATAGGCTAAATGGATTTCAAGGTTATGAATAGATATTGCAAGACAGCTGTTGGGGTGCGGGACAAGACGGTGGCGCCACAGATGGTGGCGGAGAATACAACCTTGTTACATAAGTGCTGGTTGTAAATTCATCCTAATGTAACCCTCATGGCTGACTGAATCTCTTATTATTCTGTTTATATATATATATATATATATATATATATATTTAGATATATATATATATGTATATATATATATATATCTAAATATATATATATATCTAAATATATATATATATTTAGATATATATATAGATATATATATATATATATTTAGATATATATATATATATTTAGATATATATATATATATTTAGATATATATATATATTTAGATATATATATATATTTAGATATATATATATTTAGATATATATATATTTAGATATATATTTAGATATATATATATATATATTTAGATATATATATATATATTTAGATATATATATATATATGCATGCATGTGCGTGTCTGTGAAGTGTGACCAAAGTGTAAGTAGGAGTAGCAAGGTATCCCTGTTATCTAGCGTGTTTATGAGACAGAAAAAGAAACCAGCAATCCTACCATCATGCAAAACAGTTACAGATTTCTGTTTCACAGTCATCTGGCAGGACGGTAGTACTTCCCTGGGTGGTTGCTGTCTACCAACCTACCATATATAAAAGTGGATAAAAAAGGCTTCAAGGAAGAATTTTTGGATTTCTTCCTAAAGTCACTTGAATATTCCACTTCCCCTACCACCCCATCTTTTCATACTTTTTTTTACCAATAAGTATATTTGTTATATAATATGGTACAAAAGATTTAAGATATACATTGTTGATATAAAGATGGCATATACAGCACATGAGGTGTGAGAGATACATGTCTGGTACATATTGTTACGTGTTTGCCACTGATTATAATGCGAAAATGTAATCCAGCTCCTCAGAACAGGGGGGCTTGCCCAAGATACAGCAGGCATTACCCCTCGGAACAGAAGCGCTGAGTCGCTGGAACAGAAAACTAGCTGCCCTGGGATTCCTAGTTACCCTGATGAGTCTTTTGCCTAGCTCCTTAATTAAGTAACTTAGATGCACACTTTCCCCATGAGCCAAGGATCTCCGAGCCTATGGGAACAAACATATAATAATGGGCAAGTTCTCCATATTATATATATATATATATATATATATATATATATATATATATATATATATATATATATATATATATATATATATATATATATATATATATATATATAAATAAAAAAGGCACAATACCGTGACTGGAACGATACACAAATAACCCGCACATAAAAGAGAGAAGCTTACGACGACGTTTCGGTCCGACTTGGACCATTGACAAAGTCAATGGTCAAAGTCAATGTGCGGGTTATTTGTGTATATATATATATATATATATATATATATATATATATATATATATATATATATATATATATATATATATATATATATATATATATATATATATATATATATATATATATATATATATATTTATATATATATATATATATGTCGTGCCGAATATGTAAAACTGGTCAATTAGCAAGAACTCATTTAAAATTAAGTCCTTTCTAAAATTTTCTCTTATACGTTTAAAGATATATTTTTTTTCATTAATGTTGATGTAAAAAATTATAATTTTGCACCAAAAGGAACTTAGAAAACTTACCTAACCTTATTATAACAAGAATAATTTATTTTAGCCTCACCCAACTAAATATATTTTAGATTTGTTTACAATAATTTCGTTAGGTTCAGAATGATTTTGGCGAAATTATTGCATACACAAATTTTCAATTGTCCTATATGGCAAGATGAACGTTGCTATTTAAGCCAAGATCGCAAGTTCTGCCTATTCGGCACGACTTATATATATATATATATATATATATATATATATATATATATATATATATATATATATATATATATATATATATATATATATATATAAAATATATATATATATATATATATATATATATATATATATATATATATATATATATATATATATATATATATATATATATATATATATATATGTGTGTGTGTGTGTGTGTGTGTAGTACACTTTTGTTTTATTTTCTCCACGTGCCATCGCTTGTGCCATATCCACATTAACGTACTTCCCCTCTTAACTATACACTTCGGCCCTGAAGTGGGCACTCTCATGGCTTTCCTCAGAGGTAAGACACACCCTCAGGGACAACCAATTCCAGATCCTTTTATCCTGTACCGTTTGAGGCAGCCCATAAACTTGTGGGGTCCAGGTGGTTGAGAGGACCTCCAGCCTTTTTTTTATGGCGTGTTCGGAGGCGAGAGAAGGGTTGCGGGAGGCTGGGGGTGAAAATTGACACTCGCTACCCTTTTTCTTTGTGTTGAGTGGGTTAATTATTGAACAGTTCAGTGTGCCCTCAAATATCGAGCGCCTTACTTCCCATTTTCCTTGTGTTGGATTTGCTATTAATTCTTTGGGATTAATGAGAATCATTGCAGATCATTTTGTTCACATTTTTGGGAGTTAATAGCAGGTTTATTTAATTTTAATCCTATTTATTATGCTAAAGTCATAATGGTTGCATTTCACCTGTACTCGAAAAGTGAAGAATTTTTTAGATTTCTAAAATAAGAATTAATGTAAATTCCTCGCGTGCACCTTTGTATGTATCCTTGGTTAGAACATTTTATTTTTTAGAATTGAAAGTAGTCTCGGAGGACTGCTTATAGCTTATATAGGACATATAACTATTTTTCGTAATGCTACCGCCCAAGTACTGTAGTGAAGATGTACTCGAAACAATTGAACCAGTATCCCATTTTCTGTTGAGGCAGCTGCTGCTCAAGGGGGGTGGGACTCGTTTACTAGTGGCGCGTTTCTCTCTACTCGTAATGATGTAAGGACATGTCGTAAACTCTCGGCGCGAGGGTGGCACAGGATGAAAATCGATGAGAAACATTACCCAGAGGAAATATTTGTCTTGTATCAGTCATTTATGTTCTTCTAAGATCGTGGGCATCGTAATCACTCTCATACTGCTAATGCAACACCAACTCCTTTCATTATCTTTTCATCACATGTGAACGTGATATTTTCGTGAACGACTGATAAGAAAGTGACTTAATTAAGTAGTAAAACAACGAGAAAACTGTCCCTTCCCATGGTCAGTTTCTCAGCTTTGTAATATAATGTAAATTCCCTCTCGAGTTATAGCTCGTAAAACATACATTTCACTCTGAATATCTGGTGATTACCGCGAGCAATCCCCAACCTGACGTTTAGGAGGCAACGTGCGCAGAAAATCACCAATTAGTGAGGAAAAATGCCTCGCTGACTTCCTCTGCTATTTTCCCATGGGAGGTGAGTCCGAAGAAAGCCTCCAGGAACGTCGTAATGTCTCAGTTAAAATTTACACTCGAAGAAAAAAAAATCTTTGATTAGTCTAAGGCTACTTAGAATTCAATCGCCTCTTATCTCTTCTTCGATATTTTAAATTAAAAAAAAATACAAATCGATTGCAATTAAACTTCCTGTTAAATGTTGTGGAAGATGCTCCTTAAATCGTGATGTTAATTCCTATTTTTTACAACCTCCATGTTCCACTCACTGCTAATTCCTATTAATTAAAATTGATTAATAAGCAAGAGAGCGCATACTGGTGGGCAGGATCTATCTCTTAGTGTATATACTCGATAGACTATTTAAGGGATGAAAATATCCTTAAATGATGTGTACAAGGGGCGGGTAGACTTATTGACCCTTGTAATCGGTAGTTTTGTTTAAATCTAATAAAAATTAACGAACTCGTGCTAGTAGTCCATATTAATATTAGTAAATTACAATCTACAATTTCTTTGCTTAAAATTTGTTGCCTTTATCTAGTAATTCTGATGTACTGATTTCATAAATGATGTTGGAATTCATGTAATACGCACACTTTTTGCCCAATTGTCAGCAGAGTAGTGCTGTTGCTATTGTTATATAACGGTTCTTAGTATGAATGTGGGGAAGGGGAAAGAGGTTGTGAGGGAGAGAGGGAGAATGAGTTACAGGTCTCTTGACGAGGTTGCAAGCTGGCACTTGACATCATGTCTCTGCACTGTACGGACGTGTATTGAATTTGTGTTTCGTTTTGTACTACAGGCGTTGATTGTATTTTTGTTTTGTTTCAGAGTAGAGCTGGGATTCCCGTGACGATGGCTACACGAGGGTATGTTAATCTTCCTGTCAGTTTTTCTTATAGCTGTGGTGAATTTGTTTTAGAGAAACAACACACTTTGTCAAGAAACTTTTTTAGGCACACTTTGGAGTGTAAGTTGAGGACCAAGACAAATCATGGGCTGCCCATGAAGACTTCTGTTTGTGTGGAGCTAAGACAGTGGACGAAAGGTAGAAAAAAATTATTTCGTTTTGGTGTTCCAATAATCTGGAGAAAACCCAGAAATCACAGTGAAGACTGCTACATCAATCTCTTTCTTTCTCTCTCTCGGATTTCAGTCGGCTACTTGTGTGTCAACGTCTTGCGTCAAAATTTTCATTTATTTTCTAGCTTTGGCATCTTACGCCATATTACCATTATCATCATTCGCACCAAACCTTTACTCCAGAGTCTTGTCACCCTCCTCTTGCCTGTTTTTTGCTGCCTACTTGCAGTGAGACATCAGCTCCCATAATCAACAGCAATATGCAAGTTGTTGGTTCGCTATTGTCGCTATTATCTCTCCTGTGCCATTGCAGCTTTCAGTAGTTAAACTTTTTAACACGTGTCATTGTGGAATTTTAGCAAATCTTGCTTAAAATCCTCTATTATTAATACTGTAATAATAGAGGATTTCACGTTTATAAGTGTGTAGTTGAGCTTGAACCTGAGCTAGGGTGGTTAATATTTTTTCTTTATTTTTTTAAGCGTATCCACTACACGAGGGTCATTAATGATTCATATCACCTATTCACCACCAGTCAAGAAGATTTTAATACGTAAACCAGAGATTATATAATATATTGAGATATATACACACCTCGCGGGTGTATCTATAATGTCAGCTTAAAGTTACGTTTGTGAAGATGTTCTGGAATTCACTGTGACTTCAAATTAATGAAAGCATAATTGATTTTCTTTCCGAATAGAAGTTAAATAAGCTTTAGATATTCCAACCTCTCATGTGTAGTTGGGTCCCTCATCTAGTGTCTTCATGTGTGGGGTCCGCCATCTAGTGTCTTCATATGTAGTTGGGTCCCTCGTCTAGTGTCTTCATGTGTAGTTGGGTCCCTCGTCTAGTGTCTGTGTGTAGTTGGGTCCCGCGTCTAGTGTCTTCATGTGTAGTTGGGTCCCTCGTCTAGTGTCTTCATGTGTAAGTGTTAAACTCTATTACTTAAGCGTTTTGTTATATCTCTTGTAAATTCGGTATTTTGGAATAAATTGTATTAATTTTCCCATCTATTATGCACTGAGAATGTTAGGAGTAAGACGAACTCTTAAGTGTCTTATTTCTACCATCCTCAGTGTGAAGTGATCTATGTTTTGGTTGTACTGAGAGGACTGGGCGAGGCTTCGATCACTGCAATATAAAGGTGTATAAGTGGTTAAATATACTTTCAGTAGAATAAATGTGAAGTTCAAAGTGGGAGAAAGTCTGAATACCCAACAATAGTTGTTGGGTATGACGGTGTACTACTACTCCATATTGTGGGGTAAGAAGGATTTATTCTTTTCTGAGATATGAAAAGAAAAACAAAGACATCGTTAACAAACAAAAAAATATTAACACAAATATAATACACAACACAAATAATCAGTATCAGTTAATAAACCCATTATATTATTAGTGTCAAAAGAGTCTTCTAAATGTTCGCCGAAGTCCCTACAGGCATCCCGTGGTTGGCGTTTTTACTGGGTTTTTATTCAGTCCCATAAATTAATTATATTCATATTTGAGAAATGAGTTTTAGAAATGTTATGCTCAACTAACTATTCTTACATCGGAGAACAGATGCCATGGGGTTTCATAGCGACTAGTCTATTGGTTTTCCAGATGCTTGAGCGAGACTCCAATTGCTGACATACATTAGTGTCTCTAGTGCAAAACTCTATGGCTTTCACCAACCTTGTTTTATTGTCTTCCTTTCATATCTTAGCAGTGACAAGGGGTTCAGTTCCAGCTCCTGGCCCTCTTGAAGGCACTGAGCTACAGCTCTTATACCTCTTGATGGTTTTAATATGTAGTTTCCTTGGACTTTTGAGGGTGTTAAACAACAGCTACTAAGCTTGTTGAGTGTACTGAAAATATCGATCTCCTGCTCATGGACTTCTTGGGAAGGTTGAAGCATAGCTTCTAGGTACTCTGAGGAAGCTGACCTTCAGTTGCTCTACTTCTTCAAGTCCTCGAAGTACAGTTACCAGGCCTCATGCGTGCGTTAACGCACGTGAAGCTAAGGTTATATGATACGGGGTGTCCTTTTCACGGATAGCGCAGCGATTGAAACAAGTCTTACTAGACAAAACTTCCCTTGTTTAGATCCATGTATTTTCTAGTTGGTCAAATCACGTTGGGAGCGTCCCCAAGAGAGGGCTGCGCATTAACACAAGCTCCCGACACACATAAACCATCGTCCCCCTCAACTATACCAACATAAAACCTATTGTCCCTGCAAAAGATCCTGCTAAACATTTATGCAAATTCTTTTTCTCGCCGTCTGAAGCGTTTCGCTGGAGCGGCTTGACGCATTTGGCGAACATTCAGAAGACGAATATAACCAAGTATAATCGCGTATAACTGAGAGTAAAGACCGAGTCTACTGTAGATTATCCTAATTAACCCTCGCTGGCATTCATCAGTACACGTTGTAAAATGTTGGCGAACAAGGAGCCCAGAGCTACCAACTTTTACCATCATGCTAATGAATTGGTTGAAAGCTGCTGAACTGTCATTTTTATTGCCCAGTTAATGGCGAGTTAGCGAGTCGATGGGCCTCGAGAACTTATACACAAACGGCGTAACTTTCGAGGGAGAAAGGAGGTGAAACATTTTGTAAAAGTACTGCTTTCTCTTGAAGAAAAATGCAAAACTTGGTGTTCATTGAATATAACAAAACAGTTGGTTAAGAGGAGGAACCGTCCAAAACAATGATGGACAGCGTAAAAGAAAGGATACATAGATACAAATATAAAGAAACTACGTAGAAAGAAAAAGGATTGCACTTACGAAGGACAGGAATAAAACTGGTCATTATGAAGTTTTAAGACAAGCTTGGAAGATCAAGAAGGGGAAAGGGGTGAGCCTTGGGGAGGAAAAAAAGATAATATGCAAAGTGGCGTCTTCATTAGTGCTGATGAAGTAATGAGGATCGTAACCTTATCTGCTGATCCTTAAGCACACATTTCTGCCTCACATTCCCTTTATGGTCTCCCTAATGGCCTTGTTTATCCCGTGTCAGTGTATTTTGATAGTTACAAACACCCTGCCTTCCTAAGCAACTTTTATTTTATTTTTATATTTTTCGAAAATTAAAAGAAAACTCCTCTTCTGTTGGTGCCTTTGAGATCCATGGCTCCAGGAAGAGGGTCAAATACGACATCGAGTTAAATATCTCACATACCAGTATTTAAAAATGCCTTCGAACTTATAGCCCAGCCCTATCTAAGGTATTCTACCCGCCCCAGGATGCGACTCACAACAGTCGCCTAGCACTCACGTAACTATTCACTGCTTAGGAAACAGGGGGCAACAGGTGTAAGGGAAACTGCCCAAAGAGTCTCCACTCCCCCAAGACTGAACTCGGGTAACTCGCTTTTGAGCCGAAGGCGCTGTTCACTGAGGTAATACATCTTAGTTCCGAATCACCAGTTAATTACCCAGCCTTACTCTTAGCCTTCTTTCCTACAACATTCATCTTCACAGTTGTTATCGTAACCTCTTTACTCATACAATCACAGCACGTTCACCAGGTTAACTGTAAGTAACTAATTCCTTGGATGGGAGGGAGGAGAAATGTTCAGGTGATCCTTACTCTAAATCAGTTATATCAGTGTAAGAACCAGTCATTATAAAAGCCTAAACTGAAAGAAAAATAGCAAGAGAACAAACTCACTCACGAACTCATTCGTAGGTTCGAGGCAGATTTTGTTAATCCCTGTGCAAGGTCATTAAGGCTACGACCCACCTCGCTAATAGCTGTCTGAGATACAGCCGAGGGAAACCTTCACGCTTATCAGGAGTTAATGTTTTAGTGGCAGTGATCTCGACTACATCACATTGCCTGAGACGTCTGAGATATTGTTTGTATGCCTAATTACCTGAACAGGAATATTATTAATAACATATTCATAGGGCGCATAAACAGTTTTCATAAATATTAATGACAGATGAGCTGCTGATTCATACGGGATATACACACGGAATGGCGTGCATCTTGTACTGCACTTAAACCGAGAATTTACTTTGATACATAGAGGAGATTACAGTGTGTGTGAATTACCTCCATAGTGCGGTCGATAGGTTCTAAATATTCATTTTAACTTCAGATTCTCCGCATGTCGATAGGTTTACACTATCTGTTGTTATACATTTGCTCGCATTAAAGTCCAACTAATGTGAAATTTTATTGTGGCAACTTTTCGCTCTCCAGGAGCTTTGTCAAGCCGTTTCACTCCTGGAAAGAGATACGTTGTGACAGTAAAATGTCACATCAGTTGCACTTTTGCTCTTTTTACCTAACATACATTAGTTCGTTTGACAGCTTGGCTCTCGGGTGTAACCCCCCCCCCTACCTTTCATTATGCTATTCATAACACTCTACTAACTCCCTGTTCACCGCTAGGTGAACAGGGAGCAACAGTTATAAGACTTGCCCATTCATTTCTTCCTGACCGGGACTCGAACCCGGGTTCGTTTGACTGAGCTATTAGTAACCACTGATTACCTACGTAACGTGAGATTTTTTTGTTTAATATTATCGGCTGTTGTGTATTCTCCTAACACCCATCAATATAATAATGGAATACAATACTCGCTCATGTAATACATGTGACCCCTAGCTGGTCTAGTGGCTAACGCGACGGGCTGGAGTTTTGAGACTCTATGACCGCGGGTTCAATCCCGGCCGGGGGTATGGTTCATGTGACCCCTGTTCACCTGGCTGTAAAAAGGTACCTGAATCTTCGCCGACGGTGGTGAGGCCCCTCACCACCGTCGGCGAACATTCAGGTACCTTTTTACAGCCAGAAAGGAAAGGAAGGAGAACATGGAGGGCCACAGTGTAGTTTATTCCCATTGGAGTCCTTCGATCCTCTTCCCCAGGTTCCACAAGAGTCTGCTAACATTTCGGCACCTACGTACCGGTAGGTGAACTTGAACATGTATAAATAAACATGATCAAGGTTTTGACACGTACCGGGATCGAGCTTGGGTCTTTCAGATGTGAACAGAAGGAGCTTCAAAGGCACTACGAAGGTACTCATGATTTTTTTTTTGGGGCCTGAGCTGGGTTACTTGAGTAGCTAGGTTTATTGCCTATCATCAAGAATCCCTGTGTTAAGAATTAAAGTAAACTTTGTTAATATACAAAAAGCTATAGATCTCTCGGTGTCTATATACCTGATCGAGCGAAGCCTAAGTTAATAATTTAATATAATTTTCTTTTTTTTCTATTTTTAGTATAAGAACATAATTCCAAAATTAGAAAACAACTTTTGTTTATATACATGTATATACATTATATATATGCTTATATACAGTGTATATGCATGTGGAAAGCGTTGAATCTCAGTGTTTACACTTAAAGTTGACCTTAATGCTAACTGGCCTATTTTTGGAATTAAAGTATCCTTGACTGGTGGTGATTAGGTTACATGCAACTTTGATGACCCTCGTGAAGTCGAAAGGTTTTACACCCAGTTAACCAACTAAACAGACAACGACTCTACGCTTTTCACTTGTTTATAGAGCTAAAATATAAATTTTATTCTCATCATTTAAGAATCTTGTATCCCGACCAAACGATAAATAGGGATAGATTAAAAAAAACGAAAGTTCAGGTTTGTCTAAACAAAACCTAACTGGATTTTTGTTAATGTTTCTCGCTTTCTGCTGAGACAGATTATGTAGTATGCATGTTACTGCTTGTTCTGTTGTCTCCATGTGGGTATATATGTGCCATGTTAAGTGATGTGATGCTTAATACGTTGTTTTGCAATTTTATATATACTGTGTATGTATTGATGAACAGAGGCAAACACATTCAGACAGGATATTGAGAAAATTTACAAACTAGTGCAAAGTTGTAAACAAAAAGTTGTCTTAGATAATATTTGAGAGCCTGGAAGACAAGATAAATATTATGGACATCTTCAGGGAATTTACGGTATTGGAACCTGCGGCGCTATGCTAATCGTGTCCTCTATCGCCATAATGTGATGGCTAAAATAGATAACACATGAACAGTGGTT
>NC_091301.1:824914-829914 GCF_038502225.1 Cherax quadricarinatus
CTTTAATAATCATAATTAAGGCATCAGATCTCAGGTAATATTAAAAATATTATGAGGTTATCATACGGTGATTTATTTCCATTGCGAATGGGAAGCCTGTACCTTCGCCGTATTTTCGGCCGGTTTTCTTCGTTCGCTTTAGCCCAGTTATGAACGCCTTCAGAGGATATGATATACTTGGTCATTAGGCCAGGCGAGAATACTGATTCCTGACTGATAAAATGCCAAGTTTTGAGACACGTAAGATCACTTACGCGCTCGTTACGGAACCCTGGGTGCTTCACACAAAGCTCTAGACATTTCTTGTAATCCTTTCCTGTGTATGAACCCATATGTATGGCAGATGTTACAGAGGGTTGGTGGAGGCCCTGCGGCACCCCAGGAGGACTCGTACAGAAGACAGACAGACGTATACAAGCTGTACTATACGCTTCCCCGCACTTCATTAAGTCAGCAGTACAAGGCCTCCTGGGGCGTCGGCTACCGTAGTATCACCGGTAGTTACCAATAAACCCCCTCTAGACTTCCATTTCCTCCTGCTGCAACGCTGTTTTAATGACGGAAGGTGTAATGAACACAATTTTAGTGGCAGTTTCAATACAAAGAACATACGCACATATTGCTCACCCCAAATTACGCTCGGCCGTAAGTGTCGCGCCATTGGTCGGCGTCGGACTGGCGTCGTAACGCAGCGTTTACGATACTCTTACGATCAACCATCTCATGATATCGGCCGATAAGACCCGACGTAACACGAGGTCATCAGTAGTACCACAGGGTGAAGACGACGCTACAATTTGTTTTCATAAGGACGAGAATGGTATAATGTAGAGTAAGAATGTAACCCATAAATATTTACCTTTTTGGTCTCTTCTTTTTGACATTTAGTACCTGATTATTGCTTAAGCTCATTCATCATGCACTTTTTGTTTATTATATTTTTGACACGTTGGGCGCAATGTAAATTAAAAAAATAAACTTTACTCAAGGGCTATGTAAATATATACTCTAAAAATTGTCGAAATTCTCCTAAATACTTAAATAAGACGAGAAAAAGGAAACCAATAACAGACTGAGGTATACTAGGGGACCACTCCCTAAAATAGTAGCAAACAACCTCCAACCAGCCGGCCATCAAACTGCAGGCTGGCTGTAAAAATCAGGCAGTTAGACGCGATTTAATGCCCAATAATGCGGCGAAGGGAAAGTTAAGAGTTAATAAAATCATCTTTCACATACATACAGTAGCAATTCTCACATTGTATCGTTCACATACGGAGGGAAATAGGATGCTACTTTACTTCTAAACTTATTGAAAAATTTTTGATAAATGCAACTAACTGTTTTAAAAATCTACCTACATGTGGTAGTACGAATTTATTTAGGACTAATGTAAAAACTACGTCAGATGCAAGAAAGTGAACCACAACACAACCGTTGCTTTGAATTTATTTGGACTTATAAGCAAAGCCTTGATGTACATAAATCTACACTTAATGTTTGACTGTATATGGTATAAGAGGGGAAGGGTTGTGTATGTTCTGAATCTGGGTGTGTGAGTATCCTCTCTTCGTGGATCCTCTCCTGTATAAGTGTGTGTATTCTCGTGCGCTTTAACGCTGTTGGATGAATGTCTATGTATACACCCCTCCCCCCCACACACACACACTCACACTCACTCTCACTCTCTCACACTCACTCTCTCCCTCTCTCTCTCTCTCTCTCTCTCTCTCTCTCTCTCTCACTCCACCTCCACTCCACTCACTCCACTCCACTCTCCACCTCACCTCTCCACTCCACTCTCCCACTCACCTCACTCACCTCACCACTCACCACCCTCCTCTCTCTCTCTCTCTCTCTCTCTCTCTCTCTCTCTCTCTCTCTCTCTCTCTCTCTCTCTCTCTCTCTCTCTCTCTCTCTCTCTCTCTCTGACAGGACTGTGTTAAATCACTTTCATTTGACTGTTAAAAAAATTACATTTCATGGTATTGTGAAAGCTTAGTTTGTATAGACGTCGTAGGAGACTCGGTTATGTTAGAAAGACATCAACTAGAGTCGACCACAAACTGGTTACAATAACATTTCCGTTCGATTATTAGGCTTAAAGTCTATCACTGCACGAGAGTTATTGAAGTTGCATATTTCCTGTCAAGAACAATTTATTCCCTAATATAGAGCTTAAATCAAACTCAGTGTATATACACTGAGATACATCGCACTACACTGAGAGATGCATGTTTCATTGTATATACGAGGCTGAGAACAATATAAATAATGATACTGATACTTATACCAGTATGTGGCGCACAAGTTTGCATAAGAAAATTCAGTGTAAATGAGCCATAGTTCTGTAATAATACGTAGTTCTATACGATCCTCTTGCTTTAGATTCTCGGCATCATGAAATTTTAGTGTAGTAACACAGGATACTACTAGCCGTATTACCAGGACCGTTAGTATTCAGAAAGTACTGGGTATGAGACATTAAATATGGCTTATTACAGTCCAGTTTTGGCAACAAACAATTCTGTTCTAGCACTTATTTATACCTGTCCAGGGTTCTCTTAACCCCCTACCCACCCCTAGCAGTGCTGGTTGGCAGACTTACATTCACAAGAGAGTTACCAAAGTTTACAAAGAGAGTTTATAAGATGTGCTGCAAACTCACTGGTGCTTGAACATAGCCTTAACTCCCACATTAACACAAAAAGTCGTTTAAAAATTAAGATTTACTCATGTAATGTTTGGTATCATGACCGACGTTTAGTCAGGAATATCGTTTCAAGACTCCTGAGTATTCCTATCACTTTAGTCTCTGATAACTCATGCCATACCCCCCAAACATTGTAACGTCTATATTACACAAATAACCCGCACATAGAAGAGAGAAGCTTACGACGACGTTTCGGTCCGACTTGGACCATTAACAAAGTCACATTGTGTGACTTTGTAAATGGTCCAAGTCGGACCGAAACGCCGTCGTAAGCTCCTCTCTTCTATGTGCGGGTTATTTGTGTATCGTTCCAGTCACGGTATTGTGCCTTTTTTGTTATTTAACATCTATATTCTTAATTTTACATGAATATACGTATTTACGTTAATGCACCTTGGCTACTGAGCGGATCACACGACTAAAACTTGCATCAAATTTTCCCTGACGAAGAAAGAGTCCCCACGAGTAGTACTGCGAATTAAGAAACGATGTGGCAAGTATTGCAGATATATGAAATAGGTGGTAACTTGTTGAAAGGTAAAGAGAATTTTTATGAGGAGAGGGAGGCTCAAGTTAGGGTGCTCAGGAAAAGAGGGCAATATTTTGATGTAAAAGTGGCCATTAGGCAAGGCTGTTAATGTCGCTATGTTTGTTTAATGTGTTATTAGAGGAGACTGTGAGAGCAGTGAATGCTCAGTGCAGGGAAGAGGAGGGCCATAAAAGATAACGAATGTGATACAGTATCCATCTACAGTCTACCTGTAGTTGATTCTAAGGGGTCATCGCCCCCGCGGCCTGGTCCCAGACTAGGCTCCCTAGTTGATGGCCTCACCAGTCAGGCCAAGACACCACATCCCGCCGCCTCCTGCTTCGACTCACCTGACTACAGTATAAAAGCAACTCCTCCGGCCATATGCTGCACTTTTTACAAGAGTGATGGACTGAACACATCGATTCCAGACTGAGGGACTGAGTACCTCAAACTCCTCCTCTCCTTACCCATTTCTACTTTGTATTGGACTGATGAAGCCACTGTGTGGCGAAACGTTTCCTTAATAAAGATTCCCATATGCTGCATAAGTGTCTCAGTCTTCAACTAGACGGTTTTGAAAACCATTTATCACACCTTATCCCGGCTTATCAGGAACTGACTTGAGGAAATTATCACTAAGCTGTCCTCTGTTTTTCAAGGTATATACTCAGAGTGCTGTTGCAAAGGCATCAAGGCGGTAAGACGGTAAAAGTAGAGAAATAATTAAAGAAGAGTATTTTCAGGTTTATTTCTAGGTACCTATGGATTATACCGTCCACAACTTTTAGAACAAAAAAGAAACACCATGACTAAACAATATAGGAGAATCGGATGTCCAGAATATTTTATATAAATGCAACAAACATAACAGATAACAGTTGATAAGACGTGGTCTAGGCTCTAGAGATAAAACTTAACCATAGCAACAGGAACAGATGAGGCTTGAACCTATGGTGCAGCGCTGTATAGCCCTTGTGGCTTAGCGCTTCTTTTTGATTATAATAATAATAATTGATCCTATGGCAAGTGAGTCCTACAACCAGGGTTGTCATATCTCGTCTTTGGGATTCATTAACTTCTTACTTCTTATATCGGTAATGATTTCAACACACGAACTGACGAGACATCCGTTTTTTCTTCATCCAGGCATAAGTAACATTCGTGTTTATTGCATCATGAGTGCAGTTTTCAACTATTAGTCTGTCGTTCCATTGACAGTATATATGTTATATAAAAAAGTATTTTTTAATGTAATTGGAGATAGTTAATATGTTGCATTTTGACTTATATAATTGGAATTCAAACACGAACAACGACAGAATGAGAACTGGTTAGGTTATATACATCGAGAAGTGTTAAAATTGATTATTATTAATATTATTATTACATTAAGAAGGAAGAACGTTAAACCCTTAAGGGTTATACAGCTCTTTACCTCCGAGAATCGTCTATCCTTATCAAGGAAAGCTTTCCTAAATGAGGTTCCAGTTTCCCTGCCACGAAGGACTCGTCCTACCAATAAGATCGGAGGAATGACAAGTAGAGGCACATAAAATAAGTGAGCATCGCCGTGATTGAATCCGATAAAATTAACGGCGTATAACCCTAAAAACAAATAGCACGGCAATAAGGGATCTGAGAGGCCATCAATAGACGCTATGGCCGCCTCCCGACGCTCACAAAACAAAAGAGCATCGATAGTCATGAACTTATTGCCTAGTGAATAGCCGGGATTTTTTCCCTCCCTCTTCAAAT
>NC_091301.1:834914-837414 GCF_038502225.1 Cherax quadricarinatus
AAGAAAAGGAGCAGAATATGGTAAGTCAGATGTTTGACACAGGTTGAAGGGTCCAGATGAGAAGACGTTCCAGGTAGCAAGACATTGAATCCCTTCTTGGAAGACCAGAGGCCACTGAATGACCCTGGCGAGTCTCAGCGGAAACTGAAGAAAGAGCCTCTCCGAAAATTGGGAAAACGAGGTTCTGGGGAATAGGGGGTGGGGGGAAGAAAATATACACACTGAAAACGGGAAATTGTTCTCGCAGAAAATGGGGGGGGAGGGGGAGAGTTCCATTGATAAGAGGAAGGAGGGTGAAAAAGAAAAATAATGTGCTGTAAATAGAATGCAAAGAAGGAAATGTTTCTAGTAAAAGAAATGGAGCAAATCCTAAGCAATGTAGGACATTTTTTTTCTATTAAAAGTTGGAGGAATGAATAGCTAAAATATACTGGATTAATGTTATGATGTACGGAAACCAAAATGTATTTAAAATGGGAAGTAGATCTGAAGATAAAGGCAGCGTCAGATCTGAGGCTTTTCCAGGAAAGGACAGAAGAAACCTACGGGAATTGTCAACAAAACACGCTGGAAAATAACCCACTGTCGTAGTGAGTGGATTTTGGCTCCGCAGTGAGAATGGCAGAGGCTCTTCAGTATAACTGGAATCGAATATCATTGGGCAAAGAAAAAAAATTACCAGATATAGATATTCTTTAGAATACAATGGATAATGGTATTTTTAAATCAAAGAGCGTCTCAAGAAAATGGAAGGCAGGAAGTTAGTGGAGCTTCCGCAGTGAATGCTGGTTAGTGGAGCTTCGGCTTCCATAGCACTGGTTAGTGGAGCTTCCATAACGAACACTGGTTAGTGAAGCTTCCACAACAGGTTATGGTTAGTGGAGCTTCCACAACAGACAATGGTTAGTGGAGCTTCCACAACAGACAATGGTTAGTGGAGCTTCCACAAGAGACAATGGTTAGTGGAGCTTCAACAAGAGACAAGGGTTAGTGGAGCTTCCGCAACAAGACACTGGTTAGTGGAGCTTCCACAATAAACAATGGTTAGTGGAGCTTCCACAATAGACAACGGTTAATGGAGCTTCCACAGCAGACACTGATTAGTGGAGCTTCCACAATAAACAATGGTTAGTGGAGCTTCCACAATAAACAATGGTTAGTGGAGCTTTCACAACAGACAATGGTTAGTGGAGCTTCCACAACGAACAATGGTTCAGGCTACTGAGGGATCCCGACACTGTTGAAAAAAATAGCCTGGTGTAAAAGAGGGAATAGACAGGATTCAGGAGGGTAAAAACTTCAAGAGGGAAAGAGAGAGAGACTGAGAGAGAGGGGAAGATGAAGGGGCAACCATGGAGGGTAACACAGAAGATAGGAAGCAGCATACATGGGAAGGAAGGTGTTGTTTAAGATTAATAAGAGAGGAGGGGAAAGACAGGTTGAAGGTAAACAAAGAAGTTCGGTCGAGAGTAAGAGGATGGGGGATAGAGGGGAGAGGAAGAAAGAATAGGAAAAGACGATAGAGGGAAGAAGCGATAGGGATTATTATAATATTAATGGGTAAGCGCTAAACCCCTAGAGTTTAGCGAGTTGGGAATAAGAAAAAATCAAATTTAATCCAGGGAAGAGAAACGTGGCTATAATTCTTTGTATCGAGATCCTTACATCAATACACCCATCCCCCCTTCCGGGGGTAAATTACCCCCTGGGGGTAATTTAACCATTTTTGGGGGATAATGGAGGGGTGACAGAAAAAAAGTTATGAATTCTGAAAATCAAGAAAACAATGCGGTACCCGGTATGAGGATTATTGTTAACTTTGTCTTAGTATATAAAGTTGTAAAGTAAACCTATTATAAGTAAGTAATAAAGTTAAACCAAATAACAATAAACATCAAAAACTAATATACAGTATTAGAAAAGAAGAAATATATAGCTAAGTGTGTGGAAACCCAAAAGTATTTTGACAAGTATGCTTCAGGACAAAAGTCACTCAGTAGCCCAGATCGACCTGTCCAGTACTCGTCACTCACTTCCTGAGGCTGCCTCTCAACAACGTATCTGTGCGAGAAGGGCTTCTCAACTGTGCTGGGTATGAAAACAAAAAAGAGGACTCGCTTGAATGTTGCAAACGATGCCAGGCTGACACTTTCAACCACGAAGTCAAGAATTCCTAAACTAGCTTCAAGTATGCAACTCCATCCATCCCACTGATGTTCTTGACATCTTTGGTAATAGTCATTAGAGATGCACAATGTTCAAATACAATAAATAAAAGAAAATATCTCAAGTGTTTTAATTTAGCCATATATATCAATAATAACAACATTTTGTGAAAGGGGTAACATGCTTTATGTGGCATGTTAAATTGGGTAACAAGCTGAAAAAGTTTGGGAACCACTGGTTCGTCGAGTGTCGTTATGAAGAAGGAAAACTACGTGAAGGCAGGTAATAAACATGGAAAATCCTTATACTTGTATGGAACTGGATAGATCCCTTA
>NC_091301.1:842414-984914 GCF_038502225.1 Cherax quadricarinatus
ACTTCGAGGACAGTGTGAAGCAAGTTCTATACCACAAGACGGGCAGAAAGCAGCAACTTCACTCTGGCTGTACCCTTCTCCAGAACATCACTTCATCTGAGATCATTTATCCCCAGGATGACTCAAGTCTGGAACACATTCGTACAGCATTATGATGTCAGCGAGATAAGGTCAGTTGATCAAATGAAAATGCTGGCCCACAGATGGCTCCAACTTTATCCTGTTCCCTACTTGTATGTCTCATAACAATAAAAATGCTTTCAAATGAGCTGATGTTGGTAACAGCTCTTAGCTTGTTAATAAAGTTAGGAATCCTTAAACTGTAAATAGCTTGTCAATAAAGCTAGGGATCCTTAACCTTGTCAAACCCTGTGTAAAAAAAAAGGAGGAGGAGGGGGGGGGGGGAAGCAATGAAGGCAAGGAACCGCACCGCCAAAAAGAAAATAGTGAAAATTCCTAGAATTGGAAGAGGAAAAAAAATCTCAAGAGTGACATCATCGGACCTCTCACTACACAGAAATATAGGATAACATTATTGGTACGT
The DNA here is from genome assembly GCF_038502225.1 of Cherax quadricarinatus. Lineage (NCBI taxonomy): Eukaryota > Metazoa > Arthropoda > Malacostraca > Decapoda > Parastacidae > Cherax > Cherax quadricarinatus. The sequence goes on from NC_091301.1 coordinate 842,959, forward strand.
AGATACAAACCCGATAAAAGTGAGAATGGTTTTAACATTCGAGTTAAGGAGCCGCTTAGAATATTTCCTGTCATAAGAAAGGCCAGCACTGGAGTGAGCAGCACCTGCATGGAACCCTCACGTTCAAGGTTCCATGCTGAACCATTGAAACAAAGAAAGCGAGACGACATAATCATATCTTACCTAGGATTGGGAACATACTGCTAATTACCTCTGGCAGAGCTAATTAGTAAATATCAGTTACATGGCCACTTACAGTTCTTCAACACTTAATCAAGTTCTCAGCCTGAGTATAATCATTAACTACTTATGTACCCAAGTGGAGAAAGAGCGTAACTCGTTCTCCATTTGGTAAGCCACTTAGATTACCACTTTCTGCGGAAGGATGCAAAAAACTTCCCCTCTTCGAAGCTTACTCAGTACCTAACACTAAGTATACAGTAGACTCTTCGTATATGGTCGCCAGTAACTTCATCTTAAACACAGAGCTGCAAGACGTAAGATGCCATTAAATGTTATTTCGATGTATCCTCTGGACTGTACGTAAATATAGGTCAATTCACGTTAACCTCACCTGACCTAAACTTTTATAAATGCTTACGAAGAGCATAAATGCCCATCCTGTTAGAAGGGCTTAACAGAGTGCATTAAGCACATTACCTGCTTAATTAATATCTTTAAGAGCAATTAGGTCTCTCATTCGTCGCTTTAGACTCCATTTTCGAGCTTTATGAGAGTGTGAACGACTAATATAAACAGAATGACTTTAATAACTAGCTGCAAGTCTTATTAATAATAAATAATTGATGTAATACTTTTACTACACTACTACTAATAATAATATTAAACTAATAATAATAGTAATAATAATATCAACAGCATAATAATAATCATAATAATAATACAACTCTCACTTCAGCCTCAATAATAAATGTTCTCCAGTAGGGTCCAGCTCATGACATAAGCGTCTAGAATGTTTCCCAAACAATGGCCATCACCGTGTTGAAAAGTCACTGACCAGCCTTTGAAGGTCACCTTGCAAAAGGAAGATTGCAGGCCAAATTCTCTGTTGGCCAGAGGAAGGTCAGAGTGGCCTTTAATGGCCAAACAAAGGTCATTCAATTCCCTAGTTGTGGTTTAGAGGAAAGCGCTTACAGGATTCTTCAAAGTGTTGTCTCTCACAACCTTGGTTCGTGATTCTTCTTTCTTCTTTGTGTGTATACCCCATATTTATCTTACTTTCTGCTTTTTTCCGTATCTCCCTTCATCTCTATCTCTCGGATCTCTTTCCTCTCTCTCCCTCCCTGTCATCTCATCTTTTCAGGGGAGTAACGTGTTGCAGTACACCCTGCTCCTTATCTCCCTCTCTCTCTCTCTCTCTCTCTCTCTCTCTCTCTCTCTCTCTCTCTCTCTCTCTCTCTCTCTCTCTCTCTCTCATTCGTCTTTCTCCCTCCTTCACTCACCTTTCTCTCACCCCTTCTCTTCTTTTTCATCTTCCTGCTGCTAACTTTCTGCCTCGTCCCCTTTCCAAACTAGCCTCCCAAGACTCTGCATTGTCGCTGCACTCTAAATTCAGATTTAGAGTTTAATTGAACTATAAAAGGCGTGTTAAACTTCATTTGGCATTGGTGCTACGTGGGAAAAGTTTAGAGATTTGATTGCTTCTCTTTGTGTGTGTGTGTGTGTGTGTGTGTGTGTGTGAGTGAGTAAATATTTAGATTTAATTTGCTAAAGTTAGTTTCAGCTCTCGGGCCTGCCTCTCTCTCTCTCTCTCTCTCTCTCTCTCTCTCTCTCTCTCTCTCTCTCTCTCTCTCTCTCTCTCTCTCTCTCTTTTCTCTGCTTTGATCTGTTTCTGTCGTATCTCTGTAAAGCTGTGAAATGTTTCAGCCTTCACTCTGCCGTTCGCACTCCGTTCCACTTCGTTACGACTCTCAAGTTGTACAAATATATCCTGACTTTCCTGTGACTCACCTGGGCGTTCACTTACTGAGTTCGGTTTCCAGCTGTGTCCACTCTTCCTGGTTCTTCCCGTGGTATATCGTCTGTCTGTATATACCCTCTCTGTCTGTCTTTGTATGCCTTGTCTGTCTTTGTTTACCCTGTCTTTGCATACCATAGGCATCTATCTTAGTACACCTTGTTCAGTCACCCAGCTATTTTGCGTGTTTTCCGCTGCATTAACCATGTGGTAAAGTTTTTGGAGTTTTTCTCATTAGGTTCATATTTTTACTAGGCTCGTTTTCTAAGTTTCGGGAGCACTGTCAGGCTCTTATTCTCAGGTTCACTCTTATTTACTGGCTTATGCTCTCAGCATGGGCACCATCCAGGCGGTGAACTGAGCATAGTTACAGTGTTTCTTTTATCGAGTTTCTTGGTACGTTCTTCTAGGATGTGTGGTCTTCTGCTTTTTCAAACATGTATTGTTTAGCTGGTGTAGGTTTTTATTTATTTATATCTATATTTTTGTTAGCCACATTTTTTTTACTCTTCTTTTTTTTTTACACAGGGTTTTACAAGGTTAGGTTAAGGTTCCTAACTTTATTTAAAAGTTATGAGCTGCTAGCGTCAGTTCTCTCTCTCTCTCTCTCTCTCTCTCTCTCTCTCTCTCTCATCATGTGTACTGTTTCATCTTATCTGCTCTTTTAATTATATTTTCCCCCTTTTCCACATCTCTCTTTCTGTTCTCTTTACCATCTACTTCTTCCCCATTTGATCTCCCACACTATTTGTTTCTTCTTTACATCTCCCTCTTCCCTCTCTCTTCCTTCTTTTCCTTCTCCCTTATTCCTCTGCCGCTTCCCTCTCCCCTCTTCCTCTGCCTCTTCCCTCTCCCCACTTCCTCTGCCTCTTTCATCTCCCCTCTTCCTCTGCGTCTTCCCTCTCCCCTCTTTCTCTGCGTCTTCCCTCTCCCATGTTCCTCTGCCTCTTCCCTCTCCCTGAAACCAATGCAGTATACGAAGGCTAATTACTTTATAGTTCAGTGGCCACCATCACTCCTACTGTCTCAACCCTTACTCCCTCTCCTCTTCTCTCTCTCTCTCTCTCTCTCTCTCTCTCTCTCTCTCTCTCTCTCTCTCTCTCTCTCTCTCTCTCTCTCTCTCTCTCTCTCTCTCTCTCTCTCTCTCCCTCTCCCTCCCTCCCTCCCTCCCTCTCCCTCCTGCATTGTGCCTTCCCCTCTGCAACATCCGTGAACTAATCGTCACACGCTCCACCCACTTTCGGTGCTCTTCCTTCCTGTTCTCCTTAGCCATGTCCCTCCTTCCTCCTATTCCCTGGTCACATTCCTCTCCTCCCATTCCCACTTGACACTGCTTTTCTCCCATTCCCTCTTCGCCTCTCTGCCACGCAGACCCCCTTCCCTGTTTTAGCCTAGGTTACTCCCTAGTTATTTAGTTACTCAATGTTGGACAGAAAGTGAGAGATAGAGAGACAGTACATGGAGGAATTCAGACAGCAAAAGACGTATATATAGTCCACATTGAGATAGGTTATTTACGAGGACTGATATAGAAAGTGTACTCCAGGTACAGTAATATGTGTTCACAAAACTCATTAAACGCAAGACGTATTAGAGGCTCGATCCTCCGTCTGCGAGACAGACGCACTTCCTATTCGTACTCACCTATCGAGAGACGTAAGAGAGATAGTTTCAACAGGAAAAATAAAGTTTACTGTCTCGTGAAGGAGCGGAGTGACGTCACTACATTATTATTATAATTATGGGGGAGTGCTAAACCCGTAGGATTATACAGCGCATGGGGGGATGGAAGGTATTCAGGCTCAATTCAGGGAACCGGAGCACAGATACAATTCCCTAGATCAAGAGCCCCTCTCCAGCATCAAGGAACCTCCCTTGAGGGGACGTCACTACAGATAGTTGTGTGTACTTCTGATGTGAGTCTTGCACTCGGCAATTTGTGTTTGCAAGGGGTCGAGGCTCAGCTCTAGGGCCCTCCTTCATCAGCTGGCATTACAGGTTTCTGGTATCTCACACCTGCTCTGAAAACTGTGTTTCAGTTGTCTTAATCCCTCTAGTATGCAGTACATTCCATCTCCTTCTCACCCAAGACAGAAAACAAGTTCTTCCTCACATATCTGTTTTAAGCTCCCATCTACATTGTTCTCCTGCTGGTACTTGCATATCAGATACTTTCTCCCTATTCGCTCCATACTGAATATCATAATCATACGTCTCTTAGTGGTATTCTCTTCCAGAGTCACGAAGTTCAGTTGTTGTTTGTCTCTCCTCACAATTCTCTCCCTTAAGCTCTTGAATAACGTGGTTGTCAGATTTTAAACATTTCAAGGCTCTAAATAACTCTTGATCGGCTGGTGGGTCTTCGCTGATGCTGCGTTTTCTAAGACTGGTCTGACGTACGATGTTTACAGAATCCTAACGGATTCTTTTTAGAAGTTCCTGAAGATTCACTAGAAAGATTCCTATTAACTGCCGTTGTCACACCGTTGATATGCTACTTCGGTATTATGTTTGTTGAAATTGTAGTGTTTATTCTCCCAATCAGTACTCTGCCTCTTCCTCCTCCTCTCCCGAATTGCTTAAACATTTATTTATTTAGATTGAACTCCAGCAACCACTTGTTTGACCATCGCTGCGTCCCAGATCTATCTCTAGGCTGTCTCTGGCCTCTCCTGTTAGCATTATTCTCAAGTTTCACATCTGCCAACATCAGTCTAGTGTGTGACACACTAAACTGTGACACAATAGACTGTGTGACACACTAAACTGTGACATGGCCTGAAACTTTACATTTCTGCCTTGCCCCAGAGAGATTTTTTCCTCCTGCTGTCTGTTGCTAGTATCCTGACGACGCACGGAGAGTGCGAAAGATTTTGAGCTAAAGATTTTCATCCCTATGTGGCTTGTTCCAAGATATGTGTAGTTCAGCGCATCCTCTGTTTCCTTCCATCTTAAATTCAGGACAATATTAGCAAGCTTCCAGCTAACCAGTAGCTACCCTGTCCCTGGTTACCTTGCTGAAGATCATTGCAGTAGACACACAGATCTTCACCTTCCCTCTGTATCCACGGTGTTATACTATCTGGTCCTATGACTATTGTTGTGCACTACTCCTTCAGTATCTTGATCAGTTCCTACATTGTTATGTGGATGTTTTCTAGCTTTGGTTGATTCGTCTTTGCTCCCATATTCTCTGGCAACATTTCTTCTTGGAGAACTACCTGGCTCATCTGTTTACGTTTCCATCATCAACTAGTTCTTCCTCCTTCACTTGTAGCGCTTAGCAATTACAGCAGTTTTTCCCTCTCGTTAGTTTACGAAGAAGTTTTGCTGATGGTCTAGCCTCTTCTGTTTTAATTTGTGGAAATTATTTCCCACTTTCCCTTCTAATATATGCAGTGTCGTTCCTAGCTGTGTGGTGGTGTGGGTGTGGGGATGAGTGAGTGCTCCTTGGTGAATGCGCATTGGTGGGTGAGTGTTCACTGGTGAGTGGGTGCGTAAGCAGGTGGGTGCGGGCGAGTGTAGTTGTGTCGTTGCTGCGTGCGTGCTTGTCTGTCTGTCTGTCTGTCTGTACTACCTGTGTGCCTTCGTCTCTGTACATCTCTCTCATTTGTCTGTCTCTCACTTCCTATCCTCACACTGTCTCTCTCTCTCTCCCGTTTCCCTCTCCTCCCCCCTCCCTCATTCTCCCTGCCCATTGAAGCGTACTGACCAGGGAATGTGTGGAATGACGCCCACCGTGGCATACTACCAGTTATTGGACTGTCCAGCCAGTGAAATATCGTCGCCTTTGAACTGCAGGATTAATTACTGTCCAGCCAAGCCGACCCCCCTATCCCTTGTGATGCACCCTTAATGCACTCTGATCTCCACTGTGCATGGCGTCAGTCGCAGGATTCCGAGGGGAGACGGGGAGTGAGGGAGGCGAAAAATAGGGGTCATAAAAAAGAGGTGAGGGGAAAATCTGACTGGGACATGGGAAGCTGTTGATTAATTGGGGGAGGTCTTTTTTAAAGGTATTATTTCGCATCGTTATGCAGGTTGCTTTGATGCCACGGAGGTGGAGTCAGATGTAATCTCCTGAACTGTGATGGGTTGTGTGTGGCTCCCATGCAGGGGTGATCCCTTGTCTGGCTGGTGATACTGGTTAAGGGGGAGAGGAGGTGATGGTGAGTTTTCTGGTTGTGGTGGAGGGAGTGTGGTAGTGGTGGATGATGGCAAGTGGTTTTGGTGATGTACTGATTGGTGGAGATGCAGGAGGTGGTGGAAGTGGGGAAGTGAGTTGTGGTAGTGGGGAAGTGAGTTGTGGAAGTGAGTAGTGGTGGTGGTGGGTGATAGGTGGGTGGGTGAAAGTAGCGAGTGGTGGTGTGGTTGGGGGAAATGGTGGGGGTTGTTTTGGGTGGTGGTTGGTAAACTGGTCGGTGGGTAGTGGTGGTGGGTGATGATGAGCGGTGATGGGGTTGGGGTTAGTGGTTGGGGGTTGTTGTAGATGGTGGTGGTAGTGGTAGTGGTGGTGGTAGCCCAACTTTTCCAACACGACTTCCACCAAAACTATGCACCACTATAACTTCACTAAGATTTCCTCTACACCACCACCACCATCACCACGACAACTCTGCTACGACCCCACCACCACAACTCTGCTACGACCCCACCACTACAACTGCTACGACCCCACCACCACCACGACAACTCTGCTACGACCCCACCACCACGACAACTCTGCTACGGCACCACGACACCACTTCTGGTCTGGGAGTAGTAATGGACGACACATTAGCCAGATTCCTCCATTATCATTAATACCTTTCACTGTTGCTGCCTTTCACCCCTTTCCCTTCTCCCCTCTCCCCTCCTTCATACTTCCCCTCACCCCTCCTTCATACCTCCCCTCACCCCTTCTCTCCTTCCTGCCTCTCATCACCCTCTTCCCTCCTTCCTTTATCACCTCTTCACTCCCTCTCCATCTCCTCCCTTCCTCCTCAGTTACCATCTTAGAGTCACACTATTAAGTCACTTAGCTGTTTTAATTTTAAGTTTATAATCATGATTGATTCCTACTGTAACATACTGCTTGCCTTTAAATGTTAAGATTTTACAAGAATCCCAATGGAAATAAGTAATTTTGTCTGATTTTGTTTTATTGGGGGGGGAGGGTTATCCTGGGTAAGTTACAACATGTATGATAATTTTACTTATGTGTACCTGTCCCTAAATAAGCTTACTTATTCCCTCCCTTATAAAATCAGGACGCATTACGCCCACCCCTCCATCTCTTTTTATATTTCATTCCTCACCACCTTTCTCTCTTCCTGTCTTCTCATCCTTCTTCATATATTTTCGTTCCTTTTTTTTTCTGTTTCCTTAAGTCGTGTCTCCTGAGAATCTTTCCACTTCTTGACCTCTTGGGCGTATTCCTGGGTGTCTCGTAATTACCGCACGTAGGATCGATCCTCCGTCACTCCTTTTGCAGAGTAACCCACATGGGTTTAGCGTTTTAAATAATAATAACAATAATACTAATTACAACAACAATAATAATAATAAAGACTTCACCCCGTTCCACATGCATTCACCATTCTACCTCAGCTCTTCTTCCTAGTCAGCTGAAGGCCGCTTCCACTTTCAACTTAACCCCTACATACCACTTCCCCTCTTTAGTTACCCTAGTCCTGTGCTACCACACCATCACCCCTTGCCTCCTGTACGTCTCTGACACCCCCTCCTTCCTTTCACTCCCCTCTCCACGTCCTCCCTTCTCTCCCTTCTCCGCGTCCTTCCTCCCTCTCCCAATGCAGTCTTCACAGCACATTTGCCACAGTCTCTCAGTCAATCTTGTTAGCCGAGCATAACTGGTTCGCCTGAGTAAGTTTGATTTCTCCTGATGTTAGACAATGCCTCCCACACTAGTGCTGCTGTCCTGTCTCTAGAGAGAGACAGAGAGAGAGCGTGTGTGCGAGGTAAATGATAAGATGATCCTCTTTATGTCACTTGTTCTCTCTGGGCTGGAGTACTGCTGTACGCTAGCAGCCCCATTCAAGGCAGCCGAAACTGCAGCTCTGGGAACATTTGCAGTCCCATAGCCTGTACTCGGAATACTGGCAAGAAGGATTCATCATAATTTGCACTTGGAAAATCACTCTCTACGAAACAAAAGACTCGGCAGACGGCGAGTATACTAAAGGAAAACACGTTAAGTGTCAGGGGCCCAAGATTGTTCAATATTCTCCCACCATGCACGGACTTCTGGCTGTGTTCAAGAGGGAACTGGATAGATACCTTAAATGAGTACCCGATCAGCCGGGCTGTGGTTCCTTCTCTGGAGTGCATAAGGCCAGCAGTAACAGCCTGGTTGATCAAGCTTTGGTTCACCGGGAGGCCTGGTCAAGTACCGGGCCGCTGGCAAGTTGGCTTCCGGAACAATTTCCAGATAGGTGTGTGTATGTACTCACCTATATGTGATTGCAAAGGTTGATTGGTAGCTCCTGGCCCCGCCTCTTCGCTGGTCACTACTAGGTCCACTCTCTTCCGGTTCCAAGAGATTTATCGTACCTCTTCTGCGTTCGTGTGTAGTAGTAGTAGTAGTTACTGGTTGTCAAACGCATTTGTAGATAGACACTTAGTCTGTTTTGTATGTGTGTGTGTGTATTTGTCTGTGTCTCGCCAGTGCCACTACGGTACAATATAATTGTATACCAAATTAACTACTACTGACATATATAATTGTATACCAAATTAACTACTACAGAATCGTCGGGATTCTCCTGGGAGTTTGTTAAAACATATCCAACCCACGAATAAAATAGTCGCCCATCAAAACTTGTGGCAGGCAAACTTAGAAGAGTTTTGGTAAAAATTCCAGTTTTTTCTGCTTTTGCAACCATAAATCATAGTAAAATGCGCCTCATATCCCCTCTATAGCGACGCTTGTATCTGGAGGACCAAATCCATGCTAATTTGAGCGAAACCCATACATCTTAGTGGACAATGGAGTCATTACGCTTATTCACGGAGCCTGACTCCCTTATAGAAAACGGAAGTTGCATCGCTCCATGAGGACGCCAGAGTTGCCAACCGATATTTCAGCACAATTCTAACCCAAAATATTAAATCTCAACTCTCACACGGTGCGAGCTTAACAATAAAGATAATAGAGAAAGTAAACTAAATAAATATGGCAAAGTGCATTGCGATACTAAGAGAAAAGAGACAAGTTTATATTTATAAGACAAGGAGAGGATGGCAGCGCTGGTACTCCCTCTGGTTGCATTGAACTATTCATAGTGAGACGGACAATTAGTATTTTATGCTGGCGTCTTAACCCACCCCGATGATGGCTTGTTTGGCAAGCTAAAAGGGGGCCGGCTGGATACTTTTTACTACCCCTCTAACCCCCCTCCCCCCAATTTCCCATTTCCATCAACTCTATTTTGACTCCTTCACCGGTGAGGGGATAAAAGTTACGATGGTTATCCTCGATGATGGTAAATACATAGGAGAAAAGGCCGCATAAATTTTCTTCAGGGTAAGGAAGAAGACAACCCCCCCCCCCATCCCTCCCAGTCCAAAAATTTTCAGGCCCGTTTCAGCTTGTCGTCTGTGAACGTAGGAAGTGAAAGATGAAAAATTAGTTGTTTTTCCTTCAGTCTAATGGATGTATTTTCTGGGTTATGAAAGACTTCTCCCTCAATTTTGATGCATGGAGGACAGGTACACCAAAATTCCGACAAGGAAACCTTAAAGTGGTGGTTGTGTAATGCTATTTATCTCTGCGTTCTCTAGAGGGACTTATTAAGAGCGTTATATATATGTATATATATAATATTATTGTACCCACGAATAAGTGGTATTGATCAATAACAACACAAATGGTCAATACCACTTGTTCGTGGGAACAATAATATATAATATATAGGGAAGTACCACCTCTATAGCTGGAATGGGGACCCTCATCCTCAGAGAAGACAACAAACGTCCCTCAGGGAAAACTCAAGGTTCTCTCCGGAGCTGTATATATATATATATATATATATATATATATACATATATTTATATATATATATATATGTATGTCATGCCGAATAGGCAGAACTTGCGATCTTGGCTTAAATAGCAACGCTCCTCTTGCCATATAGGACAAGCGAAAATTTGTGTATGCAATAATTACGCCAAAATCATTCTGAACCTAACGAAAAAAATATATTTCACTGTGTTTGTTTAGCATTAAATTATTGTAAACAAATCTAAAATATATGTAGTTAGGTTAGGCTAAAATAAATTGTTCTTGTTATAATAAGGTTAGGTAAGTTTTCTAAGATTCTTTTGGTGCAAAATTAAAATTTTTTACATTAACATTAATGAAAAAATATATCTTTAAACGTATAAGAGAAAATTTTTAGAAAGGACTTAATTTTAAATGAGTTCTTGCTAATTGACCAGTTTTACATATTCGGCACGACATATATATATATATATATATATATATATATATATATATATATATATATATATATATATATACAAGGAATTCGCGAGAGCAGGCGAAATATACACAAACACTGATCTCTGGATGTAGGAGACTCGAACCTACGAACCTTAGGACAAGGTACGCAGTGCTTTACCAATTTACCCACACTGGACAATACCTTGGCGTGTAGCTTGCGCTACACGTTTGATCCAAGGCAGCCAGCTTCCAGGGAGAAGGCTTACAGCTTTTCATCTCATCCCCTGCATGCATCAGCCTTACTACAGATTTGAACAATGCAAGGTTCGTAGGTTCGAGTCTCCTTCAGCCAGAGATCAGTGTTTGTGTTTATATATATATATATATATATATATATATATATATATATATATATATATATATATATATATATATATATATATATATATATATATATATATATATACATACACATATATATATATTGCAAAGGTTAGTGGACGAGTTTGGGAGTGTGTGTAAAGGTAGAAAGTTGAAAGTGAACATAGAAAAGAGTAAGGTGATGAGGGTATCAAATTATTTAGATAAAGAAAAATTGGATATCAAATTGGAGAGGAGGAGTATGGAAGAAGTGAATGTTTTCAGATATTTGGGAGTTGACGTGTCGGCGGATGGATTTATGAAGAGTGAGGTTAACCATAGAATTGATGAAGGAAAAAAGGCGAGTGGTGCATTGAGGTATATGTGGAGACAAAAAACGTTATCTATGGAGGCAATGAAGGGAATCTATGAAAGTATAGTCGTACCAACACTCTTATATGGGTGTGAAGCTTGGGTTGTAGGTGCTGCAGCGAGGAGGCTGTGGAGATGTCCTGTTTAAAGGCAAAAGCAATCGCAGACGGGCGATCTTAACTATGCAGGTCAAACCACGGGGGGTGGAAATCTTTAGCCCCCGTGGCTTGTCCTGTATATATATATATATATATATTATCGAGAGACACATAGATATATAGATAGATCGACAGAAATACAGAGAGAGACAGACAGACTAACAGAGAGAGAGAAAGAGAGGCAGGTTGGTGAGGTCGTGTTATTATCCTGGAGCTCCAATAAGGAATCTGGAAAAAGAACATGAGTGGGAGCGCATGAGAGGACGCAAGTGAAGAAATAAACTAATTTGAAAGATGGGAGAGCAGTGGGGGAAGAGAACGATGAGAAGTGAAGGAGGAGGAAGAGGAAAGCAAGAGAGAAAATGGGACAAGTGAAGTGAGAGAGGGTAGTTAGTAGAGAGGGAAAATGAGAAGAAAGCAGGAGGATAGGGTATTAGAGAGAGTCTATAGGTGAATGGAAAGAAATGACTAGTAGCATGGAACGAATGAGGGGGTAACAGAAGAGAGAATAGGAAGATATAGGAAGAGTGAGAGAAGGGAGTGAGGTGTCTAATTTTTATCTCACTGACCTACTTTACCTCATACCAGAATCCCATACCTCATACCTTACACCATATACCTCATACGTTTGCACATAACTGTTCTGGAATATTTAATTATACAAGAATGGACATTTTCACTGCCCGAAGCAACATCAATCATCAGTTTGTCATATCAACCTGGAACACGCGATGACAAGTTGCATTTGTTTCTGAGAAAACGCAAATGATTATTTAAAAAAGACACTAGCAGATGTTGACGAGGACATAAATGGCCAGCCGGTGGCTTCTTCAGTTCAGTACAGAGAACGGTGGAAAATGAGGAGGTGTTTGAGGTAATCAGTCCCTCCGCCTGGAGTCTATGTGTTCACTTCATCAATCTTGAATAAATAATGTATACGGTAGGTTTGAGAGTGAGGTGTGATGAAAGGGCGAGTGAGGTTTTGCATGTTTAGAAGTGGTGTAAGTCACAGAGCCGAAACCTTTACTAATAAGTATGTCCTGGTGTTGGCTCACATTTCTTTTTAAACCATTGTCGGTATCAATTACCAAGGTTTATATCACAAATAATGATGATGGTTTTCTGTGCAACTTTCAGGCTATTAATGAGGCTGGTGTGAGAAGGAATGATGGAGACGCAGCACTGATCGATGTAGGTAATATCCTGGGGTTGAAATTTAACTCTGGACTATGAATTATCTTGTGGAGAAGGTTGAAAGGCAGCATTGAGCAGCACCCTGCATCATTAAGAGGCTTAGAGTACTGGCTGTAAATAGGAGGCACAAGTACACTAAAGTGAGAGTGGCTTACCACCTGATTCCATCAACGACGTCTCTTCCTGGCTTTGTTGAAAATTAACCTGTTATTTTAGCAGTCTTATACAATGAAGAGATGGTTAATACAGGGACACTTGGAGCGGAGTTATACAGACACATTTAGAACAGAGCAACACACACACACACACTTATCGTCGAGTGATACAAAGACTTAGAACAAAATAAGCCCTTACCACGACTTTATAAAGATGTTTTTCAGTGAACGTTGTCTCAGTAGTCTTACTTTTATCAAATTGTCTTTATATTACCCATATTCGTCGGCAGTCTGCCTGCCATCGAACAGCGGAGATAACGACTGCCGTACTGTCACGTACAATGCCAACATTCCGTAGGCCTTGGAACAACGGCGTGACCAGCGAGAAGGCAGCTGTTGTACCATAAGACGGGCATCCGCTACCAATTTCATTTCTAATTGTTCTTTTCTCAAAGTCATCATTTCATGAGTAATCATCCAATACTTGACGGACTCCAGCTCGGAAAAATTTCCCACATATGGTATTTCAAGATATCAAGGCAAATGATCATATTAAAAGTCTGATTCACTTTCTGGTTTTAGCCTTTTTCATACTTTTATGTCTTTGTATAGAATGTTTTTTTCAGTCGTACAAAATAACTTGAAGTAATAAAAAATATTACGGAGACCAATCTCTGAAATGAGCAGACATACAGAGAGAGACAGTAAGAGACAGAGAGTGTCAGTCAGTCACTCGTACAGACAAAGGAACAGCAGAGCAGTAATAAATAGCAATGAGGGCGGGGATGCGGAGTGAAGAGGCTGATACAGAGAACAAAATACCCCCCCCCCCAACCCCATCCTCGGAGACTCCATTCAAATCACCGTAGGTAAAAAAAACGCGAGCGGGGAGAGGAGAGTCTTGAAGGAAGGTGAAGTGTAGAAGAATTTCCTGACGGATCACCAGGAGAGAACACAAGAGATGAGAGGGAGGGAAAAAGGCGATTGACGAACGTGACACGTGAAAGGTGGAGCCTGATTGCAACGAGGGAGGATTGAAATTACCCAAAATAAAGCCGTAGGTAGGGAACTAGAGAACAGTTGTTCGTAGAAACAAGCCAAAGATGGACAAAATATATTGTAAACACAGAGTGAAGAAGTATTGAATGTAACGATCCCTTCAAGGACAAGGAGGAGGGGGAGGATGTAACGATCCATTCAAGGACGAGGATGAGGGGGAGGATGTAACGATCCATTCAAGGACGAGGAGTAGGGGGAAGATGTAATGATCCATTCAAGGAGGAGGGGGAGGATGTAACGATCCATTCAAGGACGAAGAGGGAGGGGAGGATGTAACGATCCCTTCAAGGACGAGGAGGAGAGGGAGGATGTAACGATCCCTTCAAGGATAAGGAGGAGGGGGAGAATGTAACGATCCCTTCAAGAACAAGGAGGAGGGGGAGGATGTAACGATCCCTTCAAGGACAAGGAGGAGGGGGAGGATGTAACGATCCCTTCAAGGACAAGGAGGAGGGGGAGGATGTAATGATCCCTTCAGGGACAAGGAGGAGGGGGAGGATGTAACGATCCCTTCAAGGACAAGGAGGAGGGGAAGGATGTAACGATCCCTTCAAGGACAAGGAGGAGGGGGAGGATGTAACGATCCCTTCAAGGACAAGGAGGAGGGGAAGAATGTAACGATCCCTTCAAGGACAAGGAGGGGAAGGATGTAACGATCTCTTCAAGGACAAGGAGGAGGGGGAGGATGTAACGATCCCTTCAAGGACAAGGAGGGGCAGGATGCACCAATCTCTTCAAGGACGAGGAGGAGGGGAAGGATGTGCCATGATACCAAAAGACATGAAACCTAACTACCTTTTTTTCCCAAAGACTGAGACCTGAGTGACTGGAGTCTCAAATGGGTATTTCTAAAGTGAAGAGCTATAGAAAAATATTTTAAGTGTACAGTGTCTGTTTTTTAACTCATTTCTCAGTTTTTAAATAAACTAGCGAAGATTTCATGTAACTACATTTCATTTTTCCCTGAATTATGCATGAAGCTTATATATTGAAAACTTTCAGAATCATATATTATCCCTATTTCCTCATCTTTTGGCGCCTCGTTATTCTAGTCCTACACCTTCCCTTTGTATGAGCTGACCAACGTATATAAACGTGCTGATTCAGCGAATTATAGTGGTTTATTTTGTGCTCTAACAGGGGGTTGAAGAAACTTAGTGACCCCCGCTGGTCTGACACCGAGTTTAATTCCGTGTTCGGTGTAGACGCCTGGGTAAGTTTTGTATGCCTATTTCCCCTGTTCGCCAAATAATAAATAGGTACCCGTGTATTTGGCGCCTATTGCTAGTTGCATTCCCCTGGGTGGTAATGTACCTTAAATGGGGATGGGATTTCAGGTGGGTTGAGGCATCATAACAGCTTGTAACTTCCAATTGTATATTAATCCTGTACATACATTGGCAGTGGGTGGGGAAGAATGGTCACCGATGTGGTGTGTCGTTCGTCAGGAAGCAGGAAAGGGCCTTTAGACAAGGGTTTTTATGAGACGATGACCTGTTCAGTGTAGAAGCAACCATCTACTTGTCCACCGAGTTTACATCCTCTTGCAACGCCTGGTTATTATTACTGTTATGAACACAGGTAATGAATGGACTATGAGACCTGGTCGTAATGGGAATAGGAGCAAACAAACTCAGCAGTAGACTAAAATATACACTTTGCCTTCAAGCACTATGTACAGATATGTACACTAGGTACAATATGTAAAGTTAGAATAATAAGTGTAAATCAGTGAGAAATGACAAGGCAGAAGCCAGAGAGAGTGCACCGTACTCAACCAGCAGGTAGGCAAGTCTGCCAATGCTTACCACAATTCAACCACGTTGCTTCAGCTTTGGCGGGCTTGCCTGTAATTGGTCATTGAACCAAGGTACTGATTTAACGACGGTTAACCTATCGATCGTTAAACCCTTAGCACCCCGTTCGCTGGTTGGGAGGAAGCCTATGTGAGAGTGTGACATAAACTGAATAAATTGTAACATACTCTTTGCATGCCACAACTACAACCCGTCAACACCCTTACACATCATTAACGAAAGAGACCTAGTCTGTGAGGTTTAAAGCCTATCGGCTTCTCGAGAGCCATTATGGTTGCATTTTTCCTGTACACCGCAAGTTAGGAATACTTCTGTCCCTAAATCCAGGAAAAACAAAGAACTCTGTATATATATACACTGATACACATCATTCATTGCATATACACCAAGTGATACACATCACTTGGTATATTTACTTTGGTCCTGATTGCATGTCCTGCGTGCTCTGGCTGTGTATGATATAATATTTCTGGGTCATAAATCCATGAATATTTAAGCATATCTAAATTCTTTTGCTACTAATTTCGAATTATATATATATATATATATATATATATATATATATATATATATATATATATATATATATATATATATATATATATATATATATATATATATATATATATATATATATAGGGAGGTACCACCTCTAGAACTGTCCTAGGGACCCTCATCCTCAG
Organism: Cherax quadricarinatus; assembly: GCF_038502225.1. Classification (NCBI taxonomy): domain Eukaryota; kingdom Metazoa; phylum Arthropoda; class Malacostraca; order Decapoda; family Parastacidae; genus Cherax; species Cherax quadricarinatus. The sequence continues at coordinate 859,178 of NC_091301.1, forward strand.
AGAAAAGAATAAACTTGCTTCAGGGAAAACTCAAGGCTCTCCCTGAAGCTGTTTGAGAATTTTCTCCTACCACCCCCTATATTTCAAGTATGTTTTATTTAAAGACAAAATACATTGGCCAAACATTCACAAAAATACAATAGAAAGTAAAACAACATAGGTAACTCAGAGCTACATCTCGAATACTTCGTCCAGCTCCCCGGCGGTGGGCCATGTGCCCAGAATGCTGCGGGCATTTCCTCTCTGGATTGCAACACTGAGTCTCTGAAAGAGGAAGCTGGTCGCCCTCTGGTCCTTGGTTTCTATGATGAGATTTTCACCCAGCTCTTCGAGGAACTTTAGAGCACACTTGCCCCATGCTCCAAGGGTCTCCGACCCTATTGGAATGAAGTTATAGCAAGGGGGAAGGTCTTCATATTTTCGGATCTTCTGGGTCTCCCTGTGGTTGGCAGCTCCACCCCCTTCCACTACGGAGTATGTCAAGTAGGTGTCTGCCAATGTGGCGGCACAGGTGTAGTCCCAGACAATCTGCTTTCCATCCTTCCAGGGTAGCATAGTGGCTCCATCAGGACGCTTTTGACTTCCATCAGACCTCTGTACTTGGGGCTCTCGTTGAGATGGGCAACGGGCTGTGGCGAGGCTTCTCTTTATGATGTCATTGACCTCCTCATGTCTGGCATACTTCCCTTCTGCTGTGTGACACACGAGACCATGAAGTCCGAATTGATCAGCTTTCGCCCTGCCGCAAATACACCTATGTTCGGTGAGGATGGGGGCGGCTAGGCGATGAGAAACACCAATCCGAATGACCTGTGGGTCGAGACGGGTGCCCAGGGAGGAATTGGGAACAGCTAACAGGAAATCTCCTGAGTGTGGTGCATTCACTGCCAGGAGACGAGCTTTGTCCTTTCCTGAAGCTTTAGAGAGCATTGTGTTGGCGATTTTTTCCATGATCGGTTTGTCCCAGTGGGACTGTTTGTGCTCTTTGGGAGGAGCTGGTCTACTGGAGGAGTCTGTAAGGGTCTTGAGCTCCTACCACGTCTCTCAAGCGTTCTGGAACTATCTTCTTGACTAATGCACTGGAAGCCAAACACAAAGACAGAAAAACAGGTAAAGCAACATGCATTGCTTTGCGCACCCCTATACCTCCCAGACGCACTGGGAGGGTTGCCCGATCCCATTGCTGATCCTCTAGTGACAGGTTCAGTGCCTTTAAAGTTGACCTCAGGTGTGCGTCATATTCATCGAGTGCTGGGTTGTCAAAAGAGGGTGCACACCTCAGGAAGTAAGTGAGTCTTGGCATAGTAAGACACCTTGTGAGGAGATACAGAGCATCATGGGCACCAAGGTCGCTTATTCTCTCCTTCATTCTCATCAGGTCATTCAGTTTGTCCCTGAGGACAGTGTCGATGGCCTGGTGACCCAGCGGTGCTCCCAAGAGGGTACTGTTGGACGGAGTGGTAGTAGAGACTTCTGGGAGGGTTCTTCGCACAGCATTGATTATTTCCTGGTTCGCTGTGATAATTTCACACTTGGAGAGATTGAGGATGAGTCCCAAGTCTTCTCCCTGTTTTTTCACTAGTTGTAGGTCCCCCACCAGGGACTCTTCAGTACCTACCAGAGTGCTGTCATCCAGGTACCAGATATTGAGCTCACTGCGTAGGCTGGAAGTTAGTTCTCTTACTGCCAAGCAGAAGAGAAGTGGAGCGAGTGGGTCACCCTGCTGAACACCCTCTGATGATTGAATTTCATGTTCTCCAAACAAAAGAATTGAGGGTTTGCTGTAGCCGGCTGAAATGAAGAAGAAAAAGGACTGGGAAACCGATCCCGAACAGCTGGCAAGACAGCATCTCTCTTCACCATATTAAAGGCATTTCTAAAATCAAGTTTGACTATGGCCTTGTCTTCTGGTAAGTCCCTGATGTAGGTCCTTGCGGCATGAGCTGCGGCTTCACTGCCTTGAGAGACCCCAAAGCCCAGTTGGTGTGGCTGGAGTAAAGTGGCAGCTTCTAGGCGAATGTTTCTTACTGCTGCTTTGGCAACGAGACGGCGAAGAGTGTTTCCAACCGCAATGGGTCTGATTCCCCCATCTCTCTTCTTCAAAGCACATAGTGAGGCTCCAAAAAAGAAAGGTTTAATTTCTTCTGGGATTCGCCCAGTCAGGAAAATTGTTGACGAAACTTGTTAATTCTGTGAGAAGAATTGATGCAGATTCACCGAGTACTGGATTTACCATCTCTTTGAGGTTGTCGTTTATGGCTATGGTGTCCTTGGTTGGATGCTTGTCTCTTAGTGCTTGGGCCGTGGTCTCATCTTTGGGGGCTACAGTGTCGTCACTTGTAATTATTCTTATATATATATATATATATATATATATATATATATATATATATATATATATATATATATATATATATATATATATATATATATATATATATATATATATATACAAAGGTTTGCAACAAGGCTAGTCCCAGAGCTCAAGGGAATGTCGTACGAGGAAAGGTTAAGGGAAATCGGACTGACGACACTGGAGGACAGAAGGGTCAGGGGAGACATGATAACGACATACAAGATACTGCAGGGAATAGATAAGGTGGACAGAGATAGGATGTTCCAGAGAGGGGACACAGGGACAAGGGGTCACAACTGGAAGCTGAAGACTCAGACGAGTCACAGGGACGTTAGGAACTATTTCTTCAGTCATAGAGTTGTCAGGAAGTGGAATAGCCTAGCAAGTGAAGTAGTGGAGGCAGGAACCATACATAGTTTTAAGAAGAGGTATGATACAGCTCAGGAAGCAGAGAGAGAGAGGACCTAGTAGCGATCAGTGAAGAGGCGGGGCCAGGAGCTGAGTCTCGACCCCTGCAACCACAATTAGGTGAGTACACACACACACACACACACACACACACACACACACACACATATATATATATATATGTATATATATATATGTGTGTGTGTGTGTGTGTACTCACCTAATTGTGGTTGCAGGGGTCGATACTCAGCTCCTGGCCCCGCGTCTTCACTGATCGCTACTAGGTCCTCTCTCTCTCTGCTTCCTGAGCTGTATCATACCTCTTCTTAAAACTATGTATGGTTCCTGCCTCCACTACTTCACTTGCTAGGCTATTCCACTTCCTGACAACTCTATGACTGAAGAAATAGTTCCTAACGTCCCTGTGACTCGTCTGAGTCTTCAGCTTCCAGTTGTGACCCCTTGTCCCTGTGTCCCCTCTCTGGAACATCCTATCTCTGTCCACCTTGTCTATTCCCCGCAGTATCTTGTATGTCGTTATCATGTCTCCCCTGACCCTTCTGTCCTCCAGTGTCGTCAGTCCGATTTCCCTTAACCTTTCCTCGTACGACATTCCCTTGAGCTCTGGGACTAGCCTTGTTGCAAACCTTTGTACTTTCTCTAACTTCTTGACGTGCTTGACCAGGTGTGGGTTCCAGACCGGTGCTGCATACTCCAGTATGGGCCTAACATACACAGTGTACAGTGTCTTGAACGATTCCTTATTAAGGTATCGGAACGCTATTCTCAGGTTTGCCAGGCGCCCGTATGCTGCAGCAGTTATTTGGTTGATGTGTGCCTCCGGTGATGTGCTCGGTGTTATGGTCACCCCAAGGTCTTTCTCCCTGAGTGAGGTCTGTAGTCTTTGTCCACCTAGTCTATACTCTGCCTGCGGTCTTCTTTGCCCCTACCCATTCTTCATGACTTTGCATTTGGCTGGGTTGAATTCGAGAAGCCAGTTACTGGACCACATGTCCAGCTTGTCCAGGTCTCTTTGCAGTCCTGCCTCATCCTCGTCCGATTTAATTCTTCTCATCAACTTTACATCATCTGCGAACAGGGACACTTCAGAGTCTATTCCTTCCATCATGTCGTTCACATATATAAAAAATAGCACTGGTCCTAGAACTGACCCCTGTGGGACCCCGCTCGTAACAGGCGACCACTGTGATACCTCTTCACGTACCATGACTCGTTGCTGCCTCCCTGTCAGGTATTCCCTGATCCATTGCAGTGCCCTCCCTTTTACATACGCCTGATCCTCCAGCTTCTGCACTAATCTCTTGTGGAGAACTGTGTCAAAGGCCTTCCTGCAGTCTAGGAAAACGCAATCTACCCACCCCTCTCTCTCGTGTCTTACTTCTGTTACCTTGTCATAAAACTCCAGGAGGTTTGTGATACAAGATTTGCCTTCCATGAACCCATGCTGGTTTTCATTTAGAATCTTGTTCCTTTCCAGGTGTTCGACCACTCTCCTCCTGATAATCTCCATGACTTTGCACACAATACATGTCAGAGACACAGGTCTGTAGTTTAGCGCCTCGTTTCTGTTTCCTTTCTTAAATGTGGGGACTACATTAGCTGTCTTCCATTTCTCAGGTAGTTGCCCAGTTTCAAGGGATGTGTTGAAGATTGTGGTTAGAGGCACACACAGCATCTCTGCTCCTTCTCTAAGGACCCATGGGGAGATGCTGTCTGGTCCCATCGCCTTTGAGGTGTCAAGGTCACTTAGGAGCTTCTTCACCTCCTCCTCAGTTGTTCGTATGTCATCCAACCCTTGTTGGTATATTCCCTCTTGATGTTCCCTTATGTGCTGTCTTCCCACAGCCCTTCCTGTCTCTACTGTAAAAACTTCCTTAAATCTCCTGTTCAGATCCTCACATACCTCCTGATCATTTCTTGTGAGTTCTCCACCTTCTGTCCTTAATCTGATCACCTGGTCTTTGACTGTTGTCTTCCTCCTGATGTGGCTATACAACAGTTTCAGGTCAGTCTTGATTCTCGATGCTATGTCATTTTCATACTGTCGCTGGGCCTCCCTCCTTACCTGTGCATACTCATTCCTGGCTGTGCGACTGATCTTCCTATTTTCGTGTGTTCTCTGCCTTCTGTTCTTTTTCCATTCTCTATTGCACTTTGTTTTTGCCTCCTTACACCGTCGGGTAAACCAGGGGCTCGTTCTGGTCTTCCCGTTGTTACTGTTGCCCTTGGGAATAAACCTTTCCACTGCCTCCTTGCATTTTGTTGTTACATATTCCATCATTTCATTTACTGGCTTTCCTGCCAGTTCTCTGTCCCACTGGACCTCCCGCAGGAAGTTCTTCAACCCTATGTAGTCCCCTCTTTTATAGTCAGGTTTTTCCCATTCAACTCCTGTTATTCTCTCCACTTGCAGCTCTACTATGTATTCAAAGCACAGAACCACGTGGTCGCTAGCTCCTAGGGGACTCTCATACTTGATGTCCTCAATGTCTGAGCTGCCCAGGGTGAACACAAGGTCCAATCTTGCTGGTTCATCCTCCCCTCTCACTCTGGTAGTGTCCTTAACATGTTGGTGCATGAGGTTTTCCAGCACCACGTCCAATATCCTGGCTATCCATGTTTCGGGACCCCCATGTGGATCCAGGTTTTCCCAGTCAATCTCCCTGTGGTTGAAATCCCCCATAACCAGCAACTTTGCTCTGCTGGAGTGAGCTCTCCTTGCCACCTAAGCAAGTGTGTCCACCATTGCTCTGTTGCTCTCTTCATATTCCTCTCTTGGCCTCCTGCAGTTCTGTGGTGGATTATACATCACTGCAATGACCACTTTGTGTTCCCCAGACTGAAGTGTACCTGCTATGTAGTCTCTTTCTCCCGTCTCATCTATGCCTTCCATTTTCTCGAATTTCCATCTGTTTTTTACGAGCAGAGCAACCCCACCTCCCCCCCTGCCCCTTCTATCTTTCCTCATGATCTGGTATCCTGGTGGGAAGATTCCATCTGTTATTGTCTCCGTGAGTTTTGTTTCTGTAACTGCTATGATATCTGGGGTCTTCTCATTGATTCTTTCTTGCCATTCCTCATGTTTATTCGTTAATCCATCTGCATTTGTGTACCAAACCTTCAACTTCTGTTCTAATACTGTAACTGTGGTGCGGGGGGTGGAAACAGAGGGATCGGTGTGTGATGGTTGGTTTGGATTGTTCAGTTGCCTTGGGGGTGTCGTGGCTGGAGTCCTTCTGCAGGTGTTTCTGGGGGGTGTGCTTGTCCTTCCATTTGATCCTGAGTTATTCTGCTCTTCTTTTTCATTTCCTCCCATTTCTCCTTTCGTTTTTGAACTCTCTCTTTCATCGTCTTCCTTTCGTCCTGTGTTCTGTCTCGATCGAGGTACACACTCCGGAACTCCTGTGTGTGTGTGTGTGTGTGTGTGTGCGTGTGTGTGTGTGTGTGTGTGTGTGTGTGTGTGTGTGTGTGTGTGTGTGTGTGTGTGTGTGTGTGTGTGTGTGTGTGTGTCTACAGGAAACGTAGACATTCTGCAATATACAAGGCCTGAGTGTTTGTAGTCTAGTGAAGGTCCATAAGAATAATATCAATGTTTAAGTGGACTCGAATTAAACGGCAGGTGGACAGCCAGTGGGTAACACTGACTGGGGTAACCTGACCTGGTACCATCGTGAGGTAAACCAGACGGACGGGAAGAGATGATTGCTCAGTTGGTATTTTCTGAAGCTTTGTACAAACTGCCTAAGCAGCATATATTCCTAATAAAAATATACATCGAACATAAATGACCCTAAATAAATACACAAACTAAAATATCTCTTGGGTATACAGGCGAATCAAAAGAGGAGAGAGACACACCTCTTGGACCAATATATTCAGATTTAGAGAGAAGCCGAAAACTGAAATAAGAACAACCAAAAGAGAAAATTATATAAAAGATGCAGTTTAATTAAAGTCTGTGCCAAAGGGTTTCTTCCAAGTATATAAGAATAAGATTAGGGGAAGGTTAGACCCACTTTAATGGCGCTCAGGTCAGGTTAATGTTAGTGACAAAGAAATGTGTATTTTTTTGGTCACGTATTTCCTCGCTGCTTTTAAACGAGAGGATACAAATAAAAGCCCGACTCTGCCTCACCTTTCCCAAACAAAACAACAGTTTTTTTTCCCGACGCCACCACCCCTGTTTTCCCGGTTTCACCACCCCTGTTTTCCCGGCTTCACCACCCCAGTTTTCCTGACTGCACCACCTCAGTTTCGCCGACGCCTTCACGTCTGTTTTCCCGACTCCATCACCTCAGTTTTCCCGACTCCATCACCTCAGTTTTCCCGACTCCATCACCTCAGTTTTCCCGACGTCATCATGCCTTTTTTTTCCCCAATTCCTCCACCCTTTTTTTCACTGTCACGTTTATTATATCTTATTCTAGAGCAATAACAGATTACTTTCACTATCTATTTTCTAACTTTTATTGTCGCTTTTGTTGTAGTCGTTGTTGTTGGTGGAGGTGAGAGTTGTTGCTGTTGTTACTGTTGTTGTTGGTGGTTGAGGTGGTGGAGATGGTAGTGGTTATTGTTGTTGTTGATGGTGGTGGTGGTGGAAGTGGTTGCTCTTGTTATTGTTGGTGTTAGTGGCGCTGCTCTTGCTGTTGTCCTTGTGGCTGCTGTTCTTATTGTAGTTGTTTCTTACTTAAGTTGTTAGTATTCGGCTGTTATTTGTAGTGTTGCTGTGTTTTCTGTTTATGTTGCCGCTATTCTGGTTGTCGCTGTTTTTGTTGCTGTCCTTGTTGATGATGGTCTTGTTGATGATTTTGTTGCTTATGTTCTTGTTCCTGACGTTTTAGTGGCTGTTGTTCTGGATGTTGCTGTTATTTACATAATTACTTTTTCCATTATTATTATTATTATTATTATTATTATTATTATTATTATTATTATTATTATTATTATTATTATTATTATTATTACTTGCAGTAGTACTAGTGGTAGAAGTAGTATATTCACTAGGTTAATAAATGTGATTCCTTTGGAACTCCACTTATTTCCTCCATCTGGACAGTCCTCCATCACTGTGATTGTTGTGGTACTCTACTTGTTGCTTTCCCTTCATCTAGATTCCATTCCATTACTGTAGTCTCGTGTTTTTTTTTTTTTTTTTTGTTACCTGCTGAAGTAAATTCCCAGTCACTGTGAGTGTGTGGAGAGAGAGAGAAAGAGAGAGAAGTATCCCCACCAGGATCATCACCCCTCCAACAATAACTGGAATGATTCCCGACATGTGGCAAGGGGAGGAGACACGTCGGTCGGACGACTGATGACGCCCCACGACGATTACCGGGAACAAGGCAGAGATGATAAAGATAAGACGGAGGGAGACAAGCAGGACGAGCTGCAGCGGTTGCTGATGCAATTAAGATAGGAGGGTAATTACGACTCATAATACCCAGTGCAGGACAGTGAACCTAGGCCCGGACAATGCAGCTTGCACGTAACGACCGCCTATGCAGCCGGTTGCAAATCTGTGCATTCAAACGATGCAATATCGACTTCCCTTCCCCCCAACCCACCAAAAAGATAGCCTCTGTGGCTAAAATCGTCTAGTCATAGAGGCAGTGATTTTATATATATATATATATATATATATATATATATATATACATATATAATTATATATATATGTATATATATATATATATATATATATATATATATATATATATATATATATATATATATATATATATATATATATGTATATATATAATGTATATATATATATATATATATATATATATATATATATATATATATATATATATATATATATATATATATATACATATTGTTCACTGTGTACGCAACTAAAATAGTACAGAGTGGAGCATAAGTTGATGATGTAGTTGAATATTAGCAGTGAAGATATCAAGGGAACCAGAAAAGGCATTCACAAGTTATCATATTAAAGTAATATCCAAATTTCTTCAGTGAAAATGGAGAACTATTACATACACAGCCCAAAAATCTAACTCAGACTTTTCAAAGAGACCAATATCCTAAAATACACAGGCACATTAAGTTACAAGTCTGTCAGATAGTTGTATTATCAAGGTATCAGCGTGGGAGTGTTGAAGCTAATCAGATCTGACACTCAGAAATTATCGCGTAACAATCGGTATTTCAGTTTTTCTAACTTCCCCCCCCCCCAAAAAAAAATGAATTTTCTTTATGTAAGTTTGAACAGATTTTAAAAAGGTATCTATAGTGCATTGTATGTACACTAAATGTACATAATATATATATAAAAAAATCCACAGTGGTGTTGAGGGCACACCGATTCAAGAGACATATAGAAGAACATTACATTGACTTAACCCAGGATAACCAAATGAAGTAAAAAATCGATGTATTTCTTCTCAGAAGAGACATTCTCCAATTATTCCACAAGAACCAATTTGATTAATAAAATTGGCACATGATAACTTACAATACCTTACACCAAAGAGGAGAACACATCAATACTTCGAGTTTAAAGCCGTCCAGAAGATGTATTTTCCAGCTATTGCACAGCTTAAACCATGAAACGTTCTATTCAGTTTTTATCTGGTGCGTCAATCTTGGAAGATTGATGCCGTTCAGAGTTGCTGTATTCTAATCAGAGTAAAGCCCTAAATCCGTAGGGTTCATTGTGAGACCTTTACCCACTCTGCCTGAGGTATCCCAGCAAGTTAGCACGTCTCCTGTGTTATCCCAGTGCTTAACAGAATAGGGAATAACATATGGAGGTACAAATAAGAATGGGAACTATGGCTATAGTTTACTTAATATCATAAAAGGGCTAGAATACAACATATCCTGATGGACATTGACATAATATAACAATTGACCTATGAGACTTATTATCAGGGGGAAAGGTAGATGTTATCAGTAACACGGACTAGTACTCACTCTTAATTCACCGACCAGCTGACCCAAGATTCCCAATGCGTGGCCCACTACACACGCGGCTGTCCAGAGCTCTCGCTCCCCGGACCTGTCACCAACAACCTCCTTGCTCAACTGTTCCCTGGGCTTATATGGTGGTCAAAGTACCCCCTCCACTGTGGGGTGTGCACCACGTGTTACGACCTGATGCCGAGGTCTGACGCCGTCAAGAACAAAAGACCTCAGACGGGCGTGACTACCCGACATTAACCAAGGCAGGTGTGACCATATAATCAGGTCTCCCTAGAGACCTCACAAGCCCATCTGAACTGCATCACATCATATAACTCCTGTGGAAAGAGAGGCATTCACATTTGATCCAAGCAAGCGAGGGGGAAAAAGCCAGTTCTTTGGATCAAGAACCCCTCACCAGCATCAGAGTCAAAATAAGGCAGTGTGGTCAAATCATACTATGCCATTACAAGATAAAATAAAAATGGCATCTACACTGCATTAAATACACCAAGCTTCTCCTCAGCAGGAAACACCAGTGTTGACATCCTGAAGTTGATCAGAGGAACCTGTCTCCACCTATCACACGGAAACAAAATTTGGGAATGACGTTTGTAACAGTGTCCACAGGTCACCCAATGATGCACATAGATGCATGACTCTTGCCCGAGATACAGTACACCAGTGTTGAAAGTTTGAAGCCGATCGACTGAGACGCTCTCGACTAAAATACGGTAATGAGAGAAAAACTAAAAGTTTTTCCTCGTTAAGCTTGAAAAAAAAATGTGATTTTTTGTTTTGTCTAGTTTTCTATTTAAAATTCTCTACATTTCTGTAAGTAAAAATATTTTATTTTTATTTTTTTAAATCTAATTTGAGTAAATTGGCAAAGAATGACAAATTGGCACCCATACAGCCCAAAATGCAAAAAATAAATAAATAAATAAATAAATAAAAAATAAATACTTATAATTATGATATACCTGCGTCTAGGATTTGAAACCGATCTTTAGAGGTATTCTCTAGTTATTAAGTGGCAAATTGAAAATTAAACAGTTTGAAGTGAGTGACAAACTCGGCTTTAATAAAGCCCAACAATGGCAAAAGTTCGAAGCTTATCAGTAAAGGCATTCTCTAGTAATTATTCTGATGCCAACGATTGCCCCTTTTTTAACCATATCAGTAAAATTTCGTATTTGCACCTTTTCGGATTAAACTTGCGAGTTACCATCTTCGATATTAAGAGGCATTCTTATACATGTATGCGGTTGCCTCCGCATCACCGTCCTCTTCAACTAATGGACCAGCTTCTCTCTAGGCCTATATTTTTTGTTGTGGGGACCGAACATGCGGACAAATTACTCTGCTGTACATTTTGACTTCACTAGTATAGTTGACTGCAAAAACAGCTCCAGCATCATCATAATCATCACTATCATCAAGAGCACCAGCTCAACACCCCCTCTCATAACATCAACAATCTTTCCCCTTGAGAACAGATAATGGGATGAATTTCAAGCGCTGGTTGTTTCTCTCCACAGAGTTGGAGTCTCTCATTACTACCCCGTCAACACACGTCTCCCAGCCCATATATTACCCGACGCCTGCATTGCCAACGCCCCTGCCACCCTCCATCATGTGCCACCCCCGGTGACAGATTCCTGCCTGAAGGGGAGTGAGTGGTTGAGGCCGAAGAGAGAGTTGGCTTCACGGAGAAAGGGATACATAAAGGGGTGCGTAGATGGGTGCGTGCAAGGGTGCTTTTATAGCTGTGCGACAGGGTACGTAGATCAGCGAGTGAAAAAAGCATGCATGGGAAGGTTCTATGTGAGAAACGGAAGCTGCGAAGGGAAGTTGTTACATGGAAGGAATGTTGTAGGACTCTTAGTTCCAGTTAAAGGTTTGTTTTGAATTAATCCCGGCGGGGAATTGTAGCTTATTCTTCAGTAAAGGAAAGCCTTTTAGGGACTCCTTGTAAGAAAAGCTTTTAGGAAAGCCTTACAAGTGAACCTCTTAGGGAAGCCTCGTAGCGAAGACTAGTAATGGAGCTTTACTAACGTTTTGTGTTAATGGTTCTCCGTATTTACCGCCAGATGCTCTACAGCAGTGGTTCCCAAACTGGGGGTAAATTACCCCCTGGGGGTAATTTAACCATTTTTGGGGGGTAATGGAGGGGTGACAGAAAAAAAAGTTATGAATTCTGAAAATCAAGAAAACAATGCGGTACCCGGTATGAGGATTATTGTTAACTTTGTCTTAGTATATAAAGTTGTAAAGTAAACCTATTATAAGTAAGTAATAAAGTTAAACCAAATAACAATAAACATCAAAAACTAATATACAGTATTAGAAAAGAAGAAATATATAGCTAAGTGTGTGGAAACCCAAAAGTATTTTGACAAGTATGCTTCAGGACAAAAGTCACTCAGTAGCCCACATCGACCTGTCCAGTACGCGTCACTCACTTCCTGAGGCTGCCTCTATTTCACACTGTCAGTTTTTCTGTGAGCATCAGCCGAGGTAGACATAAGCTGGTATGAAGCCAAGAATTCCTAAACTAGCTTCAAGTATGCAACTCCATCCATCCCACTGATGTTCTTGACATCTTTGGTAATAGTCATTAGAGATGCACAATGTTCAAATACAATAAATAAAAGAAAATATCTCAAGTGTTTTAATTTAGCCATATATATCAATAATAACATTTTGTGAAAGGGGTAACATGCTTTATGTGGCATGTTAAATTGGGTAACAAGCTGAAAAAGTTTGGGAACCACTGCTCTACAGGGATTAGTTGATACGTGCATATTACATATTTTCTTACTTTCTGTTTCTTGTAATTAAAACATTTATGCTTTTACTGTTCGTGAGAAAATGCTCGCTCGATATGTCATGATTGTCTTCCTCTCTTGTGCCACCAGATGTAAGCAACTTATATATATATATATATATATATATATATATATATATATATATATATATATATATATTATATATATATATATATATATATATATATATATATATATATATATATATATATATATATATATATGTGTGTGTATATATATATATATATATATATATATATATATATATATATATATATATATATATATATATATATATATATATATATATATATATATATATATATATATATATGTATATATATATATGTATATATATATATATACACATACATACATACATACATGCATGCATACATACATACATACATACATACATACATACATACATACATACATACATACATACATACATACATACATACATACATACATACATACATACATGCATGCATACATACATACATACATATTTGTATGTCTGTGTGCATGTATGTATGTATAGGTTAATATATGTTAACCTACTCAAACGTAACCGAGGAGAACACGCAAAATTTCCGTGTTATTTCGAGCGCTCGAAAGTGCACGAAGGGTAATTTATGTGAAACTGGCTGCTCTAACTGGAGTATAAGTTGCGAATTTAGCGGACGTAGGACTGAGTCTTAAAAACTTTTCTTCGAATGAATAAAGACTATGTGTTTTGTTTTTTTACGGAGCTTATGTTGTGACTACGGGAATGCCAGTTTAATTATATTAGGCCTCAATTATTATTATTATTAAATATTAGCCGGTATTCTCCCGGCCCGGGCCTTTTCCAAGTGGTAGCCCGGCCTTGGCTCCCTCTTTAGGGAGTGTCTGAGACCTAAGTCTCCCATGGGAGGAGGCACAAGTACCTCCTCATCTATGGGACCAACTGTCCCCAGGCCTAACCACAAGCTAGGCCTCTCTGGTCTGCCATCCCCGCCCCAAGGGGGCAAATGGGAATGACAAGTCTTATGAGCTAAAGGCTCGGGCTCAGGCACCTACCCTACCCTAGAAGGGCTGGGCATGGTGTCGATCTTAGGCCTCAACCTTTTTTTCCATCAAGCTTTGACTTTTTTTTTTTTCTATAACATTGTTATGTAATGATTTTTTTTTTTTTAAATTTCCCCATGTTGGTTGAGTCCCCACAGTAAGCTTATTAGCAGACGCAGATCATTCCAGTCTACTATTCCATCATCCCTCTTATTCATGCCCCACACCCCCGTCTATCTCACTCCCCCTTCTGTCTCACCCGAATAGCAGCAAACGTAACCCCGTCACCTTGTATGCAGACTGACACCACTGTCTACACCACACTACCAACATCGCCACACCACAGTCCACACTACAACACCCCCATTCATACCACTTTCCACATTACCAGATCATTTTACACGCCACCACACCATCTTCCACACTACCTTCCACACCACCTTCGAAACCCTCTTTCACAGCACCACATTACCTTCCACATCATACCTTTTTCCATAGCGTCCTCACCACCAGACTACCTTCCACATCACACCATCATCCTGGAAACACCTGCATTATTTATTAGTATCTTCACACTATCATCATGCCCACACCATCTTCCATACAACACCACCATCTTCACAACCACATCATCTTCCATACCGTCTCGCACACCACCATGAACGCGCAGGTTCAACCGCTCGGTCAGTTATTCACGAACGACTTATTTCCCGCAAGTGTGTTCCTTCCTTTCTTGGACTGTTTTTTCCAGCACTCTCTCTACTGCGAAAATGCTGCCAATAGCGTTGGTCCGAGTTATATCGTAACAAATTGTTTTCTATCAAACCACAATTAGGATCCTGCCTATGTTCTTCCCACCGCTCTCGTGTTCGGTACACCAAACCCTCGTGAAAGAAAATCGAGCACAGTCGACTCACACGCGTATATCACATGAAGAAATGCCCATCAACTCTAAGAGGATACTACCAAATCACACCACGGGTTCATTATAATTTTAAAGAATCGTATCTATCATAGAGCACCCAGAAATCACGTCCGGTATTTGCAGCGCCTTGACGTAGTCTCTAACTGACCTCCTCGCTGAAAGTCCCACCTTCACAAGAAAATTCACTCTGACTTTTGATGGAAATAAACCTGTTGCAGAAACTAGGGCTTCAGATTTACACCCTAACTAACTCTCACCTCCACTAACAATTACCTTCGCACATCTCTACCCACAGCACTAGATGATCCATGTGGGCTTAGCGTATACTCTGAATATAATAATGACCACAGCACTGTCCACATCACCGTCCACACCACCGTCCACACGACCACACCAACGACCACATCACTGACCGCATCACTTACCATACCGCCAACCACACTACCGACCATGCAATCGACCACACATCGACCACACCACCGACCACCCCACTTACCACACCACCGTCCATACGTCCACAGCACCGTCCACAGCACCGTCCCTGGCTTCCGTGCAAGGTTCTCACGACATCTTGAGGGTCAGATCACAATGCAGGCGACCGCCTTTCCCCATTCCCCTCTTCCCTTCCCTTCACTTTCCCCTCTTCTCCCCCCCGCCCTCCTCCCCGCCCCACTACTCACTCTCTTCATACACTTTGCAACCCTTACACCATTATCTTGCCACCCAACCTCGTCCCCTATTCTCACTAATCCCTATCCGCTAGCCCCTTCCTTCCTCCCTACATATCGTCCCTCCCCACAGTCAACCCTCCCCCCCTCCTATATACCCTCACCGATGCATCTTGCAGGACACAATGCAGGCCACCCCTCACTCTATACCCCTCCTCCTCCCCTCACGCACCCCCTCCTCCCATCGCTCTGCAATGGGCGATGCTAATGTGGCAATGCAACCATAAATACTCACCGGCCTCCCCCAGGCTTTGTCTCCTTTGTGGGGGAGGGGGAGGAGGGGAAGAGGGGGGAGGCGAGAGAGATAGATCGAGAGGGTGCGTGGATATTGGGGGGGTAAGGAGGATAGTGGTCAGATCCGGATATTGCTGAGTGGATGGCGAGTGGGAGGAGGGAGAGGGCGAGAGGTAGGGAGACAGAGGTAAGTACGAGAGAGAGAGAGAGAGAGAGAGAGAGAGAGAGAGAGAGGAAGGGAGAGAGGGATGTAAAGGAGGGAGGCGCCTCTGAGTCATAACTTGTCAACCACAACCTGTCAACCACAACCCTCTCAGTCATAACCTGTCACAATAACCGGTCAGTCACAATAACCAGTCAATCGCAACAACCTGTCACAATAACCGGTCAGTCACAACAACATATCAACCACAACAGCAGTTCAAACCTAACTTCTCTATCATAGTAGTACATACAATCATACATCTACACAATTCTCATCCACATGAACACAAGTATAATTATCACATCTACGCCAGCCTTCATAAGAAAATAATACAGTGACTGCCTCCCTTTTCTGACACCACTTTGGTCTTCCATGGCACCAGCCTGGATGTAAGGGCTTCCATGACACCATCATGGGTACCTGAAGTCTCCATGATACCAACCTGGTTTTCCCTGACACCAGCCTGGGTGCCTAGAGCCTCCATGGCACCAGTCTGGGTACCTAGAGCCTGCATGACACCAATCTGGATACCTAGAGTCTCCATGACACCAGTCTGGGCACCTAGAGCCTCCATGATACCAGCCTGGTCTTCCGTGACACCAGCCTGGGTGCCTGAAGTCTCCATGACACCAGTCTGGGTACCCAGAGCCTCCATGACACCGGTCTGGGTGCCTAGAGCCTCCATGACACTAGCCTGGGTGTCAAGGGTGTCAGATCCCCACAAGACTGAGTTCTTTGTAAGGATAACTATCTTGGTAAAACATGGAACAAGTGCACATACAGGGAAGACACGCTCCGTGTTTTACATATCGTTCAGGGACCCATTTATGCTCTCACTCCCTGCTTACTTAAAAAGACTCCGAGTTCACACGCTAATCATTTAGAATTCTCTACTGTGTAGCAATCATTTAGCTTTTAATGGGAGTGTTATGAGTAAGTCCGGTTGGCCAACATCCGCAAGCCTACCAGCATCCACGGGCCAACCAATATCCACGGGCCTACCAGCATCCACGGGCCTACCAGCATCCACGGGCCAAACCAGCATCCACGGGACGAAATCTTTGTAGATAAATGGTTCAGAGAATGACAACTTGATAAATTAGACACATGGGCAACGCATGGGTATCTTTATCAAGGCTGATGGACTGATTACATCGACTCCAGGCTGAGGGACTTGTTACCTCCGTCTCCTGATTTTCACTATTCTCTGTACAGGACTTAAGAAGCCACTGTGTGGCGAAACGTTCCCACAATAAAGATAACAAAGTGTTGCATGTGTCTAATTTATCAACGAACTCTTTGTATAATAGTCACACCACACACATTGCTCTCAGACATGACATCTTCACTAATTCCAGCCTTCTCCTCGCTGCAACTTTTAAAACCCATGTTTCACATACATGTGAAAACGTTGGTGCAGTTATGCTAATAGATATCACATTGTACCTGACATGAATTGATTTCTGCACTGCGTCTGCATCGTCATTTACAATCTTCGCCGGAGCCCTGGCAGCAGTACAAGGTGCCAGTCAGGCACCTAGTGCTACTGCTGCCCTCAAAGAGAAGGCTCTCTGAAACATCGCCCGTTGCTGGGTTGAACATTTGCTTTACATGGTGTGGCCTTGAACCTATAAAATAACCTGCTTCTGCATTATCTGCAGTATGAAGAACCGCAGGGTGTGAGAATACCCTTTGGTTCTTCATGTATGACGATACCTGAGTATTCCAGCCCAACTATCACTCGATAAGCTCCATTGACATGACAGGATCTCCACCCTTCAGTAAATCACATCCTCAGG
Organism: Cherax quadricarinatus; assembly: GCF_038502225.1. NCBI lineage: Eukaryota > Metazoa > Arthropoda > Malacostraca > Decapoda > Parastacidae > Cherax > Cherax quadricarinatus. Next base: position 876,668 of record NC_091301.1, read on the forward strand.
GGTTAGAGCTTCTGCTTCTATGGCACTTTCCAGGAGGTCAGTGTTAGTGTTTGGAGCTTTGGGTGGTTATTGTCCTCTAGAGCTTGTGGTTTAGTGGGATCCCAGGGGGCAACAGTAGCTACACAAGTAATTAATTAGCCTAAGTGCTCCAGTAATATTTCCTCTTCTATTTTCCTGCTACTTTGGGCTCTGACTATTGAGGCTTCGGATGTTCTTTTGTTCTTTTGGGGGTGTTTATATATATATATATATATATATATATATATATATATATATATATATATATATATATATTTTTTTTTTTTTTTTTTTTTTTTTTTCAACAAGTCGGCCGTCTCCCACCGAGGCAGGGTGACCCAAAAAAGAAAGAAAATCCCCAAAAAGAAAATACTTTCATCATCATTCAACACTTTCACCACACTCGCACATTATCACTGTTTTTGCAGAGGTGCTCAGAATACAACAGTCTAGAAGCATAAACATATAAAGATACACAACATATCCCTCCAAACTGCCAATATCCCAAACCCCTCCTTTAAAGTGCAGGCATTGTACTTCCCATTTCCAGGACTCAAGTCCGACTATATGAAAATAACCGGTTTCCCTGAATCCCTTCACTAAATATTACCCTGCTCACACTCCAACAGATCGTCAGGTCCCAAGTACCATTCGTCTCCATTCACTCCTATCTAACACGCTCACGCACGCTTGCTGGAAGTCCAAGCCCCTTACCCACAAAACCTCCTTTACCCCCTCTCTCCAACCCTTTCGAGGACGACCCCTACCCCGCCTTCCTTCCCCTATAGATTTATATGCTTTCCATGTCATTCTACTGTGATCCATTCTCTCTAAATGACCAAACCACCTCAACAACCCCTCTTCTGCCCTCTGACTAATACTTTTATTAACTCCACACCTTCTCCTAATTTCCACACTCCGAATTTTCTGCATAATATTTACACCACACATTGCCCTTAAACAGGACATCTCCGCTGCCTCCAACCGTCTCCTCGCTGCTGCATTTACCACCCAAGCTTCACACCCATATAAGAGTGTTGGTACTACTATACTTTCATACATTCCCTTCTTTGCCTCCATAGATAACGTTTTTTGACTCCACATATACCTCAACGCACCACTCACCTTTTTTCCCTCATCAGTTCTATGATTAACCTCATCCTTCATAAATCCATCCGCCGACACGTCAACTCCCAAGTATCTGAAAACATTCACTTCTTCCATACTCCTCCTCCCCAATTTGATATCCAATTTTTCTTTATCTAAATCATTTGACACCCTCATCACCTTACTCTTTTCTACGTTCACTTTCAACTTTCTACCTTTACACACATTCCCAAACTCATCCACTAACCTTTGCAATTTTTCTTTAGAATCTCCCATAAGCACAGTATCATCAGCAAAAAGTAACTGTGTCAATTCCCATTTTGAATTTGATTCCCCATAATTTAATCCCACCCCTCTCCCAAACACCCTAGCATTTACTTCCTTTACAACCCCATCTATAAATATATTAAACAACCATGGTGACATTACACATCCCTGTCTAAGACCTACTTTTACCGGGAAGTAGTCTCCCTCTCTTCTACACACCCTAACCTGAGCCTCACTATCCTCATAAAAACTCTTTACAGCATTTAATAACTTACCACCTATTCCATATACTTGCAACATCTGCCACATTGCTCCTCTATCCACTCTATCATATGCCTTTTCTAAATCCATAAATGCAATAAAAACTTCCCTATCTTTATCTAAATACTGTTCACATATATGCTTCAATGTAAACACCTGATCTACACATCCCCTACCCACTCTAAAACCTCCTTGCTCATCCGCAATCCTACATTCTGTCTTACCTCTAATTCTTTCAATTATAACCCTACCGTACACTTTTCCTGGTATACTCAGTAAGCTTATTCCTCTATAATTTTTACAGTCTCTTTTGTCCCCTTTCCCTTTATATAAAGGGACTATACATGCTCTCTGCCAATCCCTAGGTACCTTCCCCTCTTTCATACATTTATTAAACAAAAGTACCAACCACTCCAACACTATATCCCCCCCTGCTTTTAACATTTCTGTCATGATCCCATCAGTTCCAGCTGCTTTACCCCCTTTCATTTTACGTAATGCCTCACGTACCTCCCCCACACTTACATTCTGCTCTTCTTCACTCCTAAAAGATGGTATACCTCCCTGACCAGTGCATGAAATTACTGCCTCTGTTTCTTCCTTAACATTTAAAAGTTCCTCAAAATATTCTCGCCATCTACCCAATACCTCCATCTCCCCATCTACTAACTCCCCTACTCTGTTTTTAACTGACAAATCCATATTTTCCCTAGGCTTTCTTAACTTGTTTAACTCACTCCAAAATTTTTTCTTATTTTCATTAAAATTTCTTGACAGTGCCTCTCCCACTCTATCATCTGCTCTCCTTTTGCACTCTCTCACCACTCTCTTTACCTTTCTTTTACTCTCCATATACTCTGCTCTTCTTATAACACTTCTGCTTTGTAAAAACCTCTCATAAGCTACCTTTTTCTCTTTTATCACACCCTTTACTTCATCATTCCACCAATCACTCCTCTTTCCTCCTGCCCCCACCCTCCTATAACCACAAACTTCTGCCCCACATTCTAATACTGCATTTTTAAAACTATTCCAACCCTCTTCAACCCCCCCACTACTCATCTTTGCACTAGCCCACCTTTCTGCCAATAGTCGCTTATATCTCACCCGAACTTCCTCCTCCCTTAGTTTATACACTTTCACTTCCCTCTTACTTGTTGTTGCCACCTTCCTCTTTTCCCATCTACCTCTTACTCTAACTGTAGCTACAACTAAATAATGATCCGATATATCAGTTGCCCCTCTATATATATATATATATATATATATATATATATATATATATATATATATATCAATGCACCACGCAGAAACAAGCGGGTATATACAGAGAAATATCGCAGTCAGCAGGATTCGATACTGCTACTGAAAGACGGGCAAGATTCCCAGGCAGTCCTCTTGTCCACTCAGCCACAAATGCCTCAGAAGCTGGAAGGTAATCAAGTTTGACCTGAAAAAAAAAGAAGAGAGGCTAGCCCCAATTTTTTTGATGAAGAATCCTTCACAAGAATGAAGACACTCCTGCCCTGCCACAACAATCAGGAACATAGTAGTAGTAGTAGTAGTAGTAGTGATCACAGCTCAACCTTAGACCTTGTGAGGCGAGATAGTAGAGAAGGACCATGAAGGCTGGATGGCAGATGACCATGAAGGCATGGAATGGTCGGGGAGGGCCATGAAGGCATGGAATAGTAGGGGAGGACCATGAAGACTGAATGGCAGATGACCATGAAGGCATGGAATGGTCGGGGAGGGCCATGAAGGCATGGAATAGTAGGGGAGGACCATGAAGGCTGGATGGCAGATGACCATGAAGGCATGGAATGATCGGGGAGGGCCATGAAGGCATGGAATAGTAGGGGAGGACCATGAAGGCTGAATGGCAGATGACAATGAAGGCATGGAGTGGTCGGGGAGGGCCATGAATGCATGGAATAGTAGGGGAGGACCATGAAGGCTGAATGGCAGATGACCATGAAGGCATGGAATGGTCGGGGAGGGCCATGAAGGCATGGAATAGTAGGGGAGGACCATGAAGGCTGAATGGCAGATGACCATGAAGGCATGGAATGGTCGGGGAGGGCCATGAAGGCATGGAATAGTAGGGGAGGACCATGAAGGCTGAATGGCAGATGACCATGAAGGCATGGAATAGTAGGGGAGGACCATGAAGACATGGAATGGTAGGGGAGGACCATGAAGGCATGGAATAGTAGGGGAAGACCATGAAGACTGGATGGCAGATGACCATGAAGGCATGGAATAGTAGGGGAGGACCATGAAGACATGGAATGGTAGGGGAGGACCATGAAGGCATGGAATGGTAGGGGAGGACCATGAAGGCATGGAATGGTAGAGGAGGACCATGAAGGCATGGATTGGTAGAGGACCATGAAGGCATGGAATGGTAGGGGAGGACCATGAAGGCTGGATGGCAGATGACCATGAAGGCATGGAATAGTAGGGGAGGACCATGAAGACATGGAATGGTAGGGGAGGACCATGAAGGCATGGAATGGTAGGGGAGGACCATGAAGGCATGGAATGGTAGAGGAGGACCATGAAGGCATGGAATGGTAGGGGAAGACCATGAAAGCATGGAATGGTAGAGGAGGACCATGAAGGCATGGAATGGTAGGGGAGGACCACTCATTGACGTTGCTAATGGATACTGATAACATGTTGAGTGTGACGTCACAGGTCATTGAAGGCTACCCTCCCACCTCACATGACGTCACAGACAAATGGCAATGACATGATGATTCAATAACCCCACCATAACCCACTCTTCCTACTGCTAATGATCAGGGAGAAAAATGGGTATATCTGTCCCAGCGGATCATTAAGGCCTTACCCCAATTTCCTGCGGCTATTGACGGAGAGACACAGGCGTATTGACGATCCTCCACCACCAGGAAGCCACGAAAATACGCCGGATTTTTTATTTGATTCTGTCATGGTGTAATATATACTTCTCTAAAACCGAAAAAATGAGTTTATATTTTATGCAGGATAGGTGATGTCTCTCTGAAGGATACATTAGTTGTTGTTTAATATATAAAAAATTATATATATATGTTTAGGCATAAAATAATGCAGTTTTAATACAGGAGAGGAAGTGGGATGATGTAGAGTATCTGAGAGACAAGATACAGACATGGTGCATGCCACGCGGCTCCCGTCTCCACCCAACTAAATCACTCTGATATATATTTCCAACCTAGGCTTAAAACTTTCCAGTGTATTTGTTCAACTAAGCTTTAAACGTTCCAATGCAACTGCATCAGTGAAGCTCTGTGGTGACTTACTTAACACATCTATGGCTATATTACACAATTTCGTTCGTATATCTAGACCTTTAATCCTTGGAGAAGTGGGAAACAATCCTTCATAAGCCAAGCGTATCGTAAGAGGCGACTAAAATGCTGTAAGGGGAAAGTAACCCTTTCTCTTGTATAAATTACTAAATGTAAAACGAAGAAACACTTTCGTTTATTCTTTTTCGGGTCACCTTGCCTGGTGGGAGACGGCTGGTGTGATCAAATAAAAAATCTAAACCTTTACAATTTGAATACACTGTTTTAGAGATTGTTTTAAAAATCTAATCAATATCCGTTTTATTAAAACCTTTCATGCCCTTAAATCTGTACCGTCCTAGATTACCAACACACATTTCTAAACTTAAGGAAGTGTCAACCTAAGAATACGACACATCTTAAAATGTGATACGTTCATGCTCAGTAATAACTCAAAAGGAGACAGAAACTCGGAAGATTAATTGGTCTGTATATTTCGATCGAAATATACAGACCATTGTGTTACGTCGTTTTGTTATGTTGTGGAATTCCCCACATTGTTGAGAGACGAGTCTTCATGTGACAGTAGTGTTTGGAGACAATTTTATTCGCATGGAAAACAAACCTAATAACACATTTTACTAGCTTTATTAAGAAAGGTTTTGAGTGCGAGAGGAAAGAATGATGAAAGGCATTGCACAGAGATAAGAATAATGGAGTATATAAAATATAGGGAAAGAAGAGCTTTGCAGGGAGCCTACTGGCCTATGCTAGGCGGGTCCTTTTCATAATCTAACCATTCCCATTCATGTATTTTGTGGACAAAGTATTGTATAATTATATGAAGGCAGATAGAATACTGGTGGACAGAATGAATGAGGATAAATTAAGTTAAGATTCTGCATTTGAATTATGGGTTGTTAACATACTGGAATGGGGAATGTAATGTAGAAAGATAAGATCAATTTTAGGAGTTTAGAGAGCAAAAAATAGAACGAAGAAGGATAGAATAAAATGGAATGAAGAAATAGAAATAGTAGATAAAGAGAGAACAGAAGATAAGTAGTTAACTTGGAGGTTATTTCAGATTCAAGACTTAGATTAATGAAAATAATAGTGTGCTTAAAGACACTATAACCAAAGACAGCGAAGAAGTAGGTAATCCACTTTTTTTTCAATAATTTTATCATTTCTTACACAAGAACATAAAAATAAAATCCAAGAAATATATAAGTAATGGAGTTCAAAGAAATGCGAAATTATTCAGTGCTGAAGTCACTGGCTGTGTTTCTCAAACAGCAAAGGAAAAAAAAAAAAGAAACGAGAGACGAGCTCCTATGAACTGTTTGCAAGGTTCTTAAAGAATGCCACAATGTAAACCATTAGTCACTTTATAATACTGCTACGAACTGAAGGATGGTCAGTGTGTTGTCTGTTTATGTAGTACAATGGGAGATATGACCTGATAGTTACTGGAATCAATGACAACGAATGTGACTGGCAGCAACTTTGACACACACACACACACACACACACACACACTCATAAGAAGAGAGAACATAAGAAAGAAGGAACACTGCAACAGGCCTACTGACCCATGCGGAGCAGGTCCATGTCCCCCCCCCCGGATTAGACCAATGACCCCCCCCACGGATTAGACCAATGACCCCCTCCCCCCCGGATTAGCCCAATGACCCACCCAGTCTGATCATCTCCACTCAAGGATGGAGCACTGCACCAGACCCAGCAGCACAAGCTAGTCAGGTCCAACTCACACCCACCCACACCTACTCATGTATTTATCTAACCTATTTTTAAAACTACACAACGTTTTAGCCTGAATAACTGTACTCGGGAGTTTGTTCCACTCATCCACAACTCTATTACCAAACCAGTGCTTTCCTATATCCTTTCTGAATCTGAATTTTTCCAACTTGAAACCATTGCTGCGAGTCCTGTCTTGGCTGGAAATTTTCAGCACGCTATTTACATCCCCTTTATTTATTCCTGTTTTCCATTTATACACCTCGATCATATCCCCCCTAATTCTACGCCTTTCGAGAGAGTGCAGATTCAGGGCCCTCAGTCTATCCTCTCTCTCTCTCTCTCTCTCTCTCTCTCTCTCTCTCTCTCTCTCTCAGACCGACCACGGTTGTTTCTAATAGTGACTTTTTTTTTTTTAATTTATTCGAAGTGATGGACTGTGATTCACAATACGACGCTGTTTATCTGGACTTCATTAGGTAGCACTTTATTTGCCAGGAAACAACACACTGTCTTCCGATACGGGTATTATTCAGATGATGACCCATTCAGTGGTTAAGCGTCCGCTGGTTAGCTGAAACCAGATTTTACAGTCCATATAAAAAGCGCGTTTCCTTACACCTGCTGCACCTGTTCACCTAACAACAAGTAGGTACCTGGGTGTTAATCGAGCCGTGTAGGTCGCATCCTGGGGACAAGATTAACCTAAAGTTGCCCTAAATGTTCTGCATAACCAGGGGCTTTTATATAGTATGTCACTGACGTCAGCTAGATCTGTGTAAGCTGTATCATGTACTTGCAGAAATAAAGATTATTCTCATTATAATGCTAGACACCTTTGGGGTGGGTGTGGATTCAGTGTTGTTGCTCCCTGGAGGACAGTTCTCCAGAGACTTACAAATATCACAAACAACGCGCTACTCATTTGTAAACAGTTTGGACTCACGTTAGGTTTAAGCCATTTTTAAATATTTTCACTACGAGACGCACTAAGAAGAAAGTTTATCAAACCATACCACGGGCGGGATTTGAACCCAGTGGCTAACGCGACGGTCTGGAGTTTTGAGACTCTGACCGCGGGTTCAAATCCCGCCCGTGGTATGGTTTGTTTGCAATCGTGTCATTACGATTTCGTGAGTCAGGAAAGTTTATATTTGGAATTGTGTGTTACGTCTGAAGAATTGTTATTACGAGAGTAAATTTATTAAATTAATGATGACTGTTCCAGGAGTGACGCCAAACTGCCCTTAAGAGGAGTCATTTGTGAACACAGCATAGATGTTGCTTGCTGATTTTGCTTGCTAATGTTTAATTGTCGTAATGGAACTAATGGCAGACTGGGAGCGTAAGAAATGATGCAATAGAAGTGTAAAAAAAATGCAGAGAAAAATTTAAGCAGTCATAACAAGAATTTACGAAAATGCGAAAATCTGCTTATTACTTACTTACATAAAGCAGAAAGCAATATATTTAAAAAATCTTCACTGTCTACGAGTGGCGTTCCACTGAAAAATAAAAAGACCCAATACTGTGACTCCGTTATGGAAAACTGGAGGCGATAATAACTAGAACAGAGTATACTACTGACTCCGGCCATACAATAGAGCGGAAAAATAATGTAAGGGACCTGGGAGTAGTAATGTCTGAGGATCTCACTTTCAAGGATCACAACAGTGCCACGATCGCACGTGCAAAGAAAATGATAGGATGGATAATGAGAACTTTCAAAACGAGAGATGCCAAGCCCATGATGATCCTTTTCAAATCACTTGTTCTCTCTAGGCTGGAATACTCCTGTACATTAACATCTCCATACAAAGCAGGTGAAATCGCAGATCTAGAGAGTGTACAGAGATCCTTTACTGCACGTATAAGTTCTGTCAAGCACCTTAACTACTGGGAACGCTTGGAAGCACTTGACTTGTACTCGTTGGAACGCAGGAGGGAGAGATATATCATAATCTACACTTGGAAAATCTTGGAAGGAATGGTCCCAAATCTGCACACAGAAATCACTCCCTACGAAAGTAAAAGACTGGGCAGGCGATGCAAAATGCCGCCAATAAAAAGTAGGGGCGCCATTGGTACACTAAGAGAAAACACCATAAGTGTCCGGGGCCCAAAACTGTTCAACAGCCTCCCATCAAGCATTAGGGGAATTGCCAATAAACCCCTGGCTGCCTTCAAGAGAGAGCTGGACAGATACCTAAAGTCAGTGCCGGATCAGCCGGGCTGTGGCTCGTACGTCGGACTGCGTGCGGCCAGCAGTAACAGCCTAGTTGATCAGGCCCTGATCCATCGGGAGGCCTGGTCATGGACCGGGCCGCGGGGGCGTTGATCCCCGGAATAACCTCCAGGTAACCTCCAGGATCATTTCACAGTGACGTTCCACTGGGATGAGTGTTGAGGCTTCCTGTCCACAGTCAACATATACGACCTTCTTGGGAGATATATCAACATAAATGCTATCGAAACAAAAACAGTGGTATTAATATGTTCCGAGGGAATCACCGGTGAACTTCAGGACAATTCAGTACAAGTAGGTACCACGTCTGTCAGGCTGTTAGCAGAAGGAGGATCGAGCCTCCCACACTCTTTGCACTGAATTACCCACAGTTACCCATGTTTTATAAAAATGTTGCATAATAAATTCAAAATAAAATTTATAAAGTTAATTTTACAAGCTAAGAGATGTTAACTCTTATCGAGGTTCTGTCCTGCCTAAGGTACACTATCACTCGCTAGAATACCAACAACAACAGTCGACTAAAACCAGGTAGTTATTTACTACTGGGTGAACAGGAGTAACAGAAGTAAGGAGACTTGCCCACACGTCTTCACCTGTCCAGGAATCAAAACAAAATCTTTTTTCAGTTTTGATTAGAAAACTCAACCAGTTAACACAAGATTACAATCGGATTTAAAATGAGCATTCGTTCAAGAAAGTTGCAGATGCAGTTCAGTGTTGACTTTTTTAACTTTTATCAACACTAGCTCTTAATTTTATTTTGCCTTACATTCTCATTGCGTTTGAGGTAATATAAAGTGATTACAGACAATACAAATAATTTTTTATTAAACCCAACTGAGAAAATAGTTATATATCTCAGTATTATATAAATTATTCTTAATTTTAGCTTCAGTATCAAGCCACTAACATAAAAAAAAGTGTAAGCAGCTAATCCTGGGTAAATAAAATATCCACAACATCAATAAAGTTAATAATAAAGAAGCTAATGAAACCAGATGCGGGAAGGGCTTCGTAGTTATCAGAAATCTGAGTCATAAAAAGATAACACATGGGAATGTATCTGTACTTTTAAACTGAGGAAACATCATATTAGCTGGCCTAGAGTCGGGGACAAAATCCTAATCTTTGTTTACTTCATCAACAATGTAGCAGGAGATGAAGGAGTCTCCCGTTATCATTAATTCGTGTCATCATCTGGAGACAAGTCCAGTAATTGTGTCTCTTCCCAGAACCTAAACAATACGCTCTCCTGCCCACCAAAACGGCATAGCTGTCTCATGGTTGTTCACGATAGACAAGCCTCTAAGGGAGACTCCCACTTGGGCGCCTTTCGCGTGGCTTCTCGAGGAAGGGATATGGGAGACTATGGAGTTCTGGTGAGGGCGGGCCATTAGGTAGACGACTGGATCATTCTCATATTTCACTCTTGGTGTGTGTGTGTGTGTGTTAGGGTGGTGCTTCCCTTGTCTCCTGACTTGTCGCTTTTGTTCGATGTCTGGTGGGTTTTGACGCGTGTCTGTCTGTATAGGATCTGATACTTGCGTCTTTAGTAATAGACGTCTGTCTGTATTGCAATACGCATTGCTTTTATGCGCCTTTATAGGGGTTTTGATACGTGTCTTTACGTACGTACCGTCATTCATGTATCGTAACTGTCTATATGTCTGTTTTGAGACTTGTTTATGGTGTTGAACACTGGTGGGGTCTTGCTCTAGTGGCACCTGTTTGCAAAGATAATCAAAAATGTTTGTTTATTTGTAAAATAAAATCCCTGATTAATTTTAATCATAATAATAAAGCAAACAGTATCAATAGCCATGGAAAAATATGTTAAAATATATTTATTAAAATTATTGAAAGTACTGTTATTGTTATATTTTCAGTTTATATCGTAATGATTATAATTCAGAGTGTGATCAATAAAATGGAAATAATGAGGAAGAGTGGCTGGAGTACTGAGGAATATGTGGAAAGAAAGTAATACTAAGAGACTATGAATAGCATAACGCAAAGAACGGAAGAGGGGTAAGATTGATTGATGAAGAGGGTGTATAAATCTGTGGTGAAGGGAAGGTATAGTAGAGGACATCCCGTGAAGGGTCGGAGAGAGGGTGAGAAGAAGGGTTATGAGAAGAATGGGAAGAAGGAATGGGGTGTACGTGGGAAGAAGAGATGTGGGAGGTGTGCGAAAGAAGGGTTTTAGCGGCAGGGGCTTGAGCATCATGCAGGCAAGAGTGTATTTGTGGACAACATTCCTAAATTAAAATGTGTATAGTGTATATAAATACCTAGTTTAGCTATAAACTTATACATTAAAGATTAAAATTACGTTCGTGTATGTTATAATGTAATTAATGAACCGTTACAGTGGAATTATATTAAATATCAGTCACAACAGGACGGGAACGAATCTACCCAGACAGATAATGTTCCGTCATTTACGTGTATGACACCAAAATGCAGAGAAATGCCGAATGGATAAATTTTCTTAATACAGGCGAGTGACGAGAGTTCTCAACACACTTAAAGTCTGTCATGCAATAAGCCTATTTAACTTATCGTTGTTATCATGAAAATCATAAGAAGTGTATTGAGAAACTGGAAATTATTCGTGTCCATAAACTGAAGCAGCACTGTAAAATAAAATGCCTCTAGGACCTTAAGTTGGGTCAACTAGACCTGTATACATTGTACATGTACTTGTAGAAATAATAATATTATTATTATTATTCTTAAGTGGGCTACCTCCTAGAGAAAGGTGAAGTAAACGGTAATGAGTTGGTAAATAAATAATGGAGCTGGTGTGGGCCTTTAACCAATGGCAAATGAGTCCTAAAACTCATGGGCCAGTGAGTTTTAGGACTCGCCTGCCACGGGTTTAAACTCCACCAGTTCCGTGATTTGTTTACAATCGTGATATTGCGATTTCGTGAGTCACAGTGAGTTGGTGACGAAATTTAAATAATAAAGTTCCCAAATAGAATGGCTACAGATGAGAAATTTTATACACAGATTTGAAATACATGTTATAGAATATATTTTAAGCCTGTAAGAGTCTCAATCATTATCAGTCAGTATCATTCTCATCGATGCTGAATCAGTCCTTTCTCATATAAGAGAGAGGAGCAACATGGGTATTGAAGGAGGTGCCGAGGGATGATGTACACAAGTTTAGCAGTGTCCAGGAGGAAGATGGCAAGTTTGGTCAACGAGGACGAGTCATTTACCGAATACAGTTGCGATTCGGTGTTAACCGATAATTCTTATTTCAAGAATGTGGGATTGACGTAGAGTGGGAGTCAGTGTGAGTATAAGAGAGAGAGATTGAGTGTGTGTGTGTGTCAAAGAATCCACTCGTGTTAGTTCAGACTAAATACCCCAAGATCAAGATTTAGCGAATACAGGATGTTAAATGTTCTACTGTAAGCAAAGTGGTACACCTAATGTAGAATTGACTACAAGACTGGAAAAATAGTGCGGACATCTTCAGTACATGCCACGAGCCACTGCTCAGCTGTGTGACCACAGCCAAAAGAACAAGCCACTTCACACGAAAGATTGAGACAGATTCAGATTCAGAATCATACCCACAACACCCACTAGTATGTTCAAACACAGCTTCAAATAATTTCTTATTAGATTTTACCAGATACATGTACTTTTTTTTAACCCTGTCCGTGGATGAGTTGTTGATGAGTAAAAGAACTTTTAGGTCCAGGTAATGTCCCAGAGTGGTGATGGAAACTTTATAATGTGTGTTCATTTTTATTCATTTATATTTATTGACCTCACAGGCCACTATACACAGGCCACTGCATTTATCTAAAATATTCTATAACGTTAGCGATATTACGACGAATACACCACTACAGTAAATAACACAGTTCCCCCTGTTGAATATAATCAAATATACCAAGTCTCACTAGTATGACTTTCTTGGTAATAGTGTCCAGAATAGCATTTAGACGAATTGGAATCATAATGACCCTCCTGTGCAGTTGACAGCAATTAACCTTAACAAAGTGGCTAGTATTATCACTAATAATTAAACGACGGTTACACGGGGAGTTAAACGTGTGATAATAATTACGGAATGTAAAACAGGCAGCTCCCTGTACGGTCGTATGATACAAACAATTACTTCTGGGTCTCCTGGGGACTGGCAGTACATCAGTGGCTGTCCCAGGGATAATAACAAGGCAATATAGTTATTAACAAGATAATATTTCTCAACTTCAACGAGGTCATTTTTTAAGTTTTATGACTTTGCCTCAAGAGGAGAGACTAGGCTTACGTTTCTGATGTGGAGGGAGCTACCCTGGAAGAGGAGGTGGGAAGGTAGCTACTCACTCCGGAAGAGGAGGAAGGGAGGCAGCTACCCTGGAGATGCGGTGGGAGCTACGCTAGTTCTGTAGCAGTGGGAGCCACGCTAGAGAACCAGTGGGAGCTACGGTAGAGGGAAGCAAGAGGAGCTACACTAGAGAGATGCATCAGCTTTAGGTGTTGACTGTGGTGAGTCATGCCAGGAGGCAGCTACTTAATTTGGCTGAACAAATGTACGGTATTTTTCTTTAGTAGCACTCCACAAAGATTAGAAATTCTGAAGCAACATCACCCTGTTTCATGGCAAGTCCAAAACTAGACGGTATGAATGGCTTATTATTCAACAAGTTGTCCAGCATTTGAATTCAGTCAGTAAAGCTCTAAATCTTAATGGCATAGACTAGACCTGAGAAATTCATGTAAAAATGTGAAAGCATTCTCATTGAATCTTTGCTCATTTGCATTTCAGGCCTTAAATGCGAGTTTCAATCACTGTAATTTGTACCCTTCGTGTTTTTTTTGGAAATTCAGTAGTCTGAGTAATGAAAATTTACTTTCAGCGGCTGACCAATTTCAACAACAGTACAGAAATTAATTCTAAGTCTCATTGAAGGGGTCATCTTCCTCAAGCGAACTTAAAGATACAATGCAGGTCGAATGAATTGCTTCAGAAAATACTTGACCTTGAATTCTCAGCTGTTTGTCCAATCATCAAATTGCATTACGTATTTTTGTATTTTTACAAACATCTGTGGCCTCAGATGAATGTACCTTCAGTATGTTGAAGTAGATGAAGAATTATCACAGGTTTACTATGAGACAATAACGTTTGAATTGGCTCACCATTCAGAACATCAATTATAACATTGCAGAAAGGCTACATTTTACTCATATTATCAGCGCCTTAGCGGAAAAGGTAAACAAAAGCCTAAATAAATAAAATATTCAAAGTATGTTTCACTGGCAGTGGTGCCTTATGTAATGAGCGTGTATTCTTGGCATGGTCAAGGGATTTCCAAGAACTGGTAGTGGCCTGGGCTTCACTGGATCTATGAGAGGGTCCCTGGAGGTCTCGAGAGAGAGAATCTGAAGATGTGGTTGGAGATACTCAGAGATGTAGAAAATACTTTGGAGGTGGTGCCAAGAGCTACTCTGGCGGACAGGCTACGAAATCCTGCTTTGGAGTTTAAGGAACTGCTCTCAAAGGTGAGTTAATACTTTTGCTATATTATTAATTAAATCAATCTTAATGGGTCGCTTAGAGGTGACATGCAACTTAATGACCTAACAACACAAACTCATGAGAGAATATTAGTGCCTGCCATAATGTTGCAGTTAACCACCATATGCTATAAACATTGCATATTCCAACAAAATACTGAATAATTCGTCAAAAAAAACAAGTTTCATAGCTACTGATTCGTCATAATGTTACGTGTGCACAGTTCCTCGACACTTGTACCGAAATGTCAATAAAAATGAGCAGTGTATAATCTGGCGTCAATGAACATAAAGATAAATATATCAAATAAGTATAACATATAAACAAAAACATTGCGAGGTTATTTTTATGAAGTACTGTGTGAGGGTCAATCACTGCAAGGAGTGAGTAGATGACGGCTCGATCCTCAGTGACCTGAGCTTCCGTAAAGGCTTACAGCAAGCATTACCTCAGCACGATGAGTCGATACCCGCTGATCAAAATCAAAATGTTAATGCACTTCCCAGCCACATTTCCGGCAGCCAGTAAGAATAATGCGATGCCGGAGTGTCATTAATAACAGCGAGTCCTCAATATATCCCGGAGATTCAGACAATGGAGGAAATTGTTTTTTTTTCTCTCCTGAGGACTGTGTCTCTATATAAATACAATGATCACGGACAGGGAACAGGGAAGGGGCGAGGGAATGATGTAAGGAAGATGTTAACGTACAGGGAGATCAGGTAATATATCGAAATTAGTTTATATTAAACCTTAACGACTACACTGGAGTAAGTCTGTATAATACCTGTACACCACTAGTCAAGAATATTTTATTTCCTAAAGTATGAATTAAAGTCTCAGTGCAAATACACAAAGACATGTATATACTGGTGTACATAGCGCGTTATGTTCTTGTTAGTACCAGAAAGATGTAATGAAGAAACAGATTCAAGAGTGTCGCAGAGGCGGTCAAGAAATATATGTAACAAAACACTTCGTAACAAAATTTGAGACAAGGAAGTGACAGATCAACGATCAAATAAAATTATAGTTAAAAGACATCAGTTGCTTATTTATCCAACACCGACTTAAAATCAACTAGACAGACCGAAGATAATGGCATAATTTACATACATTTTCCTCCTCAAAGGTTGGAGAGGAAGAGAGAAGCCGAGTGACCTGGTCTTCTTTCCCAACTCTTTGCTTTTCATCTATTTGATTTTGATTAAATTTACGGGTCATCATATGACTAAGACCCTCGTCTGGAAAGGCTTGTCCGGTTTCCTGACAAACCTTACCTAACCTAGCCTTAGGCGAGAGAAATATTGAATCACAACACAGTTGATGCCTGCTAACTTTCTAATATATATATATATATATATATATATATATATATATATATATATATATATATATATATATATATATATATATATATATATATATATATTATATGCATATATATATATATATATATATATATATATATATATATATATATATATGCATATATATATATATATGCATATATATATATATATATATATATATATATATATATATATATATATATATATATATATATATATATTTATGTGTGTGTGTGTGTGTGTGTGTGTATTTTAAAGTAATCCGTCCCACGTCTACAGAAACAATGTAACTATCTCTCCCGTAGCAATTTTGAGCCTCGCCGCAGTTCTGGTGACAATAGACCAAGAGAAGAAAAAAAGAGAAAGGTGGAGAGGGGAGAAATAGAGGGAGAGTGAAAAGGGATGAATAGAAGGGAATTACAGATGAGAATAGGTTGGGGAGACATGCGAGGTGGTGAGGCTGGTGGTGTTGGGTGACTATCTTTCAATCAATCTTAATTTTCTCACAGAGACATACGTGTGAAGGCACCGTCACTAGTTTTTCAAATGAATACCTAACCCTTTAAATTAATTTAGAAGATGATAAGTAAGAACTTACGAGCTTCAATAATTCATCTACCCTAAACCAAATACTACAATAGAAGCAAAGGTTAAGTAGCATTTACATAAAATAGAAATGAAAAAAATGCATATGCTACAGGCACACGTGAATTATTTCCAGTGTTAGGTTTAAAGCCTACCGACTGAATAGGTATCATTAGGGCTAAAGTTAACACCAACGCTAATTCCTAAAAATAGTAAGAGTGAGCTTTCAATGTATATTCGCGTATCTTTCACTGTATATACTCTGAGGTTATAGACACTTCTCGGTGCGAAGCAATAATCTACATTGTGACAGGAAAGACGGAAAATAAATTTGGTTTGTATATTTCGACCTAAACACCTGGAGTCCTATAGCAGACTCCAGACACCAGTTGGGGTCGAAATGTACAGTCTTTTTTCCGTGTTTGTGTTTCCGCGTGGGTTATTACTCTTTAAATCGACAAGTGTTCATTACACCTATTTGTTATTCACTTCTCCGTGTACTGTACATAACTCATGTCGCTAAATATTTTCCAAGTGATAGCATAGTAACAATGCAAAGACAACAACAACAATAATAATAATAATAATAATACTTCTACAGCTACTACTACTACTACAACTACTACTACTACTACTAATACAACTACTACTTCTACTACTATTACTAGTACTACTACTTCTACTAAAACGTGCTATTACTACTACTGCTACTACTAAAAATAATAATAGTACTATTACTACTACTACTACTACTACAAATAATAATAATAATCATACTACTACCACTATTATTAATACAACAACTACTACTACTACGACTAATAATATTATTATTATTAATATAATTATAATAATAACAAAAATTTATTAAAATATTATCTTCACTACCTAAAGTCTTTAATCAGTTCTTGCACCCTGTCAAAAATAAAAAAAAAGGAATATTAATCTTGAAGGAGGGAGGAGAAATTGAAAAACTCAATTCATCTATATGCAAATAAGATATGATTAGAGAGAGTAAAAATGAGATTCTAGGATAATCTGTACAAGTAACCTGATAAAAAAAGAAATCATCCACTGAGGGAAGGTGGCCACAGTTTTGTAGAGATTGATGGTAATTTGAGATACCCAGTGGAGTCAGGCCTTCCAGCCTGTCACCCTAAATTATCTCTTAAGTCGGTTGAGGAAAGTGTGACAAGGGGGGAGGGTGAGAGACGAAAGAGGAAAGGTAAGGGGAAGGGGGCGAGGGGGGAGGAAAGGGGGATTTAGAAGAGTGTTGTTCTTAAGAGAAGTGTGAAGAGTCAAGGGGATGAAGATGAGAAGTGTGAGGGAACGCCGTGACGCAACACCGTCTACCTGGAGTCTACCTGGAGGGCATTCCGGGGATCAACGCCCCCGCGGCCCGGTCCACGACCAGGCCTCCCGGTGGATCAGGACCTGATCAACGAGGCTGTTACTGCTGGCCGCAAGCAATCCAACGTACAAGCCACAGCCCGGCTGATCCGGCACCGTCTTTAGGTATCTGTCCAGCTCCCTCTTGAAGACAACCAGGGGTCTTCTCGTAATGCCCCTCATTGCTGGTGGGAGGCTATTGAACAGTCTTGGGACCCGGACACTTATTGCTTTTTCTCTTAGTGTACCAGTGACGCCCCTACTTTTCACTGGGGATTATGTTGCATCGCCTGCCAAGTCTTTTGCTTTCGTATGGAGAGATTGCTGTGTGCATATTAGGGCTCAGTCCCTCCAGAATCTTCCAGGTGTAGATTATGATATATCTCTCTCGCCTGCGCTCTAGTGAGTACAAGTCAAGTGCTTCCAGGCGCTCCCAGTAGTTAAGGTGTCTGATGGAACTTATACGTGCAGTAAAGGTTCTCTGTACATTTTCTAGTTCTGCAATTTCACCTGCCTTGATGCAACACCGTGAGGTACCTTAGCCCTTGGATCAGGCCTGATTATCTCCCATTCCCAGGCGCAGTATAAAGTCTTCGGGTTTAGCGCTTCCCCCTTGAATATAACATAACGTATTTCTGAACGACGCTAATGTACAGTGTTTTAATATATAGGGAAATAATAATTAATAATTAAATATGATTAATGGTTAGGATAATAAAAAATAAAACAACAACAATAACAATAATACTAATAGTGATAATAATAAAACTGCAATAAAATAAACCAATAAGAAAAACAATTAAAACAGAAATAATAACATAAAACAACCAATTAAAACTGAGAGCATTTACATTGGGTAATTAATTCACAAACTGCATAATGACCTGAAATTTTAAAATTAATCTAAAATTAAAAAAAATTGCTGAATGGAAATAGTTCCAATTAAAACTTGAGTTAAGGAGATTATATATATATATATTTTTTTTTTACAACTGATGCATTTCCGGGCTGAAAAAATACTACCGAGAAAAACTGATGGAACAGAAATAGGTGAAGGATTTTTTGCATTCTCTTTCTCTCTCTCTCTCTCTCTCTCTCTCTCTCTCTCTCTCTCTCTCTCTCTCTCTCTCTCTCTCTCTCTCTCTCTCTCTCTCTCTCTCTCTCTCTCTCTCTAGGCTCCAGCTCATACCATTTGCACACCAGTGGTTTACTAGGCTCCAGCTCATGCCACTCGAGCACCAGCGGTTTACTAGGCTCCAGCTCATGGCACTCGAACACCAGTGGTTTACTAGGCTCCAGCTTATACCACTCGCACACCAGTGGTTTACTAGACTCCAGCTCATACCACTCGAACATCAGCGGTTTACTAGGCTCCAGCTCATACCACTCGAACATCAGCGGTTTACTAGGCTCCAGCTCATACCACTCGAACATCAGCGGTTTACTAGGCCCAGATCATACTACTCACACACCAGCAGTTTACTAGGCTCAGCTCATACCACTCACACCAGCGGTTTACTAGGCTCAGATCATACCACCCACACACCAGCAGTTTACTAGGCTCAGCTCATACCTCTCGGACACCAGCGGTTTTCTAGGCTCAGTTCATACCACAAGCACACCATGGGTTTACTAGGCTCCAGCTCATACCACTCACACCAGGGGTTTACTAGGCTCCAGCTCATACCACTCGCACACCAGCGGTTTACTAGGCTCAGTTCATACCACAAGCACACCATGGGTTTACTAGGCTCCAGCTCATACCACTCACACCAGGGGTTTACTAGGCTCCTGCTCATACTACTCACACACCAGCGGGATTAAGCGTCAGTGGGGAAAACGCCGATGTTGTTTTTTCTGAAGATAAGTGACCACTTTATAGATGGGCGAAAACACTCGAGGACTCAGTCGACCCTCCCTGCGGGCAAGCTTTATCCTATCACATCCATAATACTATTTGCAACCTATAAAACCCACTTTTTTATTCCCTCCCTCCCCATCCGAGAGGGATTTTGGGGGAGCGGTTTGAAATTTATTAGATTGATATGTATTTTTTAATTTTTAAGCAGTTTTGGAGTTTTTATATATTTTTTCTTTGTTGCTGTTATTATTATTATTATTATTATTATTATTATTATTATTATTATTATTATTATTATTATTATTATTATTATTGTTATTATTGCTATTATTTTATTGATTTTATTTTTTTATTACTACTACTACTACTATTATTGTTGTTATTGCTATAGTTATGATTATTATTATTATTACTATAGTTATGATTATTATTATTAATATTATTACTATAGTTATGATTTTTATTATTATTATTATTGTACAAGTTGTGGTAAGAGTGTGTAAAACCTTATTGGTGTAGCGCCATGGTTCCTCCTGACTAAGAGGACTAAGTGTAACTCCTGCCTGGCTAGTGTTTAACGTGACAGTAAAACCTCACGAATGGCTGCACGACATCCTTTATTACGCTTTTCGAAAGTTGTAATAAGCCTGTGGCTTGCGTAGTTATGCTCAGGGGGCACGTAGGTTAACCCTAGGGAAAGAGGATGGGATTGTGAGGGAAGAGATGAGTGAGAGAAATGGGGAGCGAATCTTGTATGGTCAGGTGGATGTCAGATGCTAATTCATTCTTACTCCTATCGTTTCATACGCATTCACATTTGAACGTTGGCTTTCTTGCCTAGCAACTGCGTTGCCAGTTTAAAATGTGCAGATGGCATCATCACGTTACCCTAAGCAGATTGCGTAGAGCTACACATGCACATCTGCACTGGCTGTCACCTTTCACCAAAACATGAGTGAAGGAGGTACAGCATCCGGGGTTAAGGAACCCAAAAAATCTGTATAATATGGGAAACTTGCTCATCAATAAACGTTTGTTCATAAAGGTTTTGGGAAACCCCAACTCATGGGATTAATAAATATTGAAACGATCCATGACTTTCGTGTCAATAAAATAGGCATACACATAACCTAACAGTAAACCAATCTTCATGTAGTTTTATCCTGCTTCAGTATGGTTTTTGACGGCCAGTCATGGTTTGGTCTTGACCTCCAAGTATGGCATAGTCTTGACCAGGAATTGTGTGATCTTGACGACCAGATACGGTGTGGTCGTGAGGATCCCGTCTGGTGTGGTCTTTACGACCAGGTCTGGTACTGTCTTAAGGATCAGGTCCTCCAATGCCTTCTCTATTGAATCTGGTATTGTTTTGACAAGCTCTGCTATTGTCTTGAAGACCAAATCTGGCACTGTCTTGACCAAGACACTCTCAACGACACACTGTCTTATCATCTCTCCTCGACGTAAACATCACTGTCTACACCAAGAACTACACCCGGCAGTCTGGTCTTACCTCGGCGCGGCTCACACAAAGACCTATTCCGTTAATGCAGTTTTAATGTGAAGATTTTTCACCGCTGTCGGGAAGGTCTTCAGCTCGAGGCAGACCACAGCGGACCCCTCTAATGCTCGCCTCTTTCCCTGTAATGACGTAATGGCCTCGGGATATTTATTTTCGCTAGTTAGGGTCGAGGACTGCAATTAAGCGTGTCGTCTGGTAGTTAGCGAGCGAACGTTTGATATGTTGTTGAGGTGGGAGTCATAACTGTATTTTTTTATGAGGCAAATTATTAATATTTCGTCTTTTTGTTTAGTGTACTTAAAATAATGCGAATACAACGAAAAGGGCAGCTAAATGAATACTAAAACACACACACACACACACACACACACACACACACACACACACACACACACACACACACACACACACACACACACACACACACACACACACACACACACACACACACACAGGACCTAGTAGCAATCAGCGAAGAGGCGGGGCCAGGAGCTATAAATCGACCCCTGCAACCACAAATAGGTGAGTACACACACACACACACACAGACACAGATGAATCACAGGGATGTTAGGAAGTATTTCTTCAGCCACAGAGTAGTCAGTAAGTGGAATAGTTTGGGAAGCGATGTAGTGGAGGCAGGATCCATACATAGCTTTAAGCAGAGGTATGATAAAGCTCACGGCTCAGGGAGAGTGACCTAGTAGCGATCAGTGAAGAGGCGGGGCCAGGAGCTCGGACTCCACCCCCGCAACCTCAACTAGGTGAGTACACACACACACACACACACACACACACACACACACACATATTCTTGGACTGCAAGAAGGCGTTTGACACAGTTCCACACAAGAGATTAGTGCAAAAACTGGAGGACCAAGCAGGGATAACAGGGAAGGCACTACAATGGATCAGGGAATACTTGTCAGGAAGACAGCAGCAAGTCATGGTACGTGGCGAGGTGTCAGAGTGGGCACCTGTGACCAGCGGGGCCCCACAGGGGTCAGTCCTAGGACCAGTGCTGTTTCTGGTATTTGTGAACGACATGACGGAAGGAATAGACTCTGAGGTGTCCCTGTTTGCAGATGGCGTGAAGTTGATGAGAAGAATTCACTCGATCGAAGACCAGGCAGAACTACAAAGGGATCTGGACAGGCTGCAGACCTGGTCCAGCAATTGGCTCCTGGAGTTCAGTCCCACCAAGTGCAAAGTCATGAACATTGGGAAAGGGCAAAGAAGACCGCAGACGGAGTACAGTCTATGGGGCCAGAGATTACAAACCCCACTCAAGGAAAAGGATCTTGGGGTGAGTATAACACCAGGCACATCTCCTGAAGCGCACATCAACCAAATAACGGCTGCAGCATATGGGCGCCTAGCAAACCTCAGAACAGCATTCCGACACCTTAATAAGGAATTGTTCAGGACCCTGTACACCGTGTACGTTAGGCCCATATTGGGGTATGCGGCACCAGTTTGGAACCCACACCTAGCCAAGCACGTAAAGAAACTAGAGAAAGTGCAAAGCTTTGCAACAAGACTAGTCCCAGAGCTAAGAGGTATGTCCTACGAGGAGAGGTTAAGGGAAATCAACCTGACGACACTGGAGGACAGGAGAGATAGGGGGGACATGATAACAACATACAAAATACTGAGAGGAATTGACGGGCCGCGGGGGCGTTGACCCCCGGAACTCTCTCCAGGTAAACTCCAGGTCTCCAGGCGGACAAAGACAGGATGTTCCAGAGATTGGACACAGTAACAAGGGGACACAGTTGGAAGTTGAAGACACAGATGAATCACAGGGATGTTAGGAAGTATTTCTTCAGCCACAGAGTAATCAGTAAGTGGAATAGTTTGGGAAGCGATGTAGTGGAGGCAGGATCCATACATAGCTTAAAGCAGAGGTATGATAAAGCTCACGGTTCAGGGAGAGTGACCTAGTAGCGATCAATGAAGAGGCGGGGCCAGGAGCTCGGACTCGACCCCTGCAACCTCAACTAGGTGAGTAGGTGAGTACACACACACACACACACACACACACACACACACACACACACACACACACACACACACACACACACACAAAGAGTCGTATCTCTGATGCACATAATGTCCAAAGTTCTGGAGAAGATAGCGTTGGAGCACTTGGGGAGGAAGGACTTCCTTGATCAGTGAAATCCAGCACGGCTTCCCAGATGTCATAAGAAGCTGCTGGAGACAGACAAGAACCTCGAAGAAAATATTACCCCAAGACAAACGTCGACGGACAACAAATCCCTGATTTCACCAACGCATTTGACAAAATCCTCACCGTTACACAGAGTAAAAGAACAAACGGCAGTGACGGGAAAAAAACAACTCTCGGGGAATTAATGAATACCTAATGGACAGAAGTCAAGGGACGTTAGAGAGGAGACATCAGGATGAACGAGTCATAGTGGGATGCCCACAACGATTAGTACTTAGATTACTACTATTTCTGATCGTACGTGCTCTGACAAAGGAAATCAATTCACGTGTATGCCTGTTTCTAGGTGATGTGGATTAACGATAAGAAAACAATAACCAATTATAATAGATTAGAAGAAGGGGAGGGAAGAATGAAGAGAGAGTTCAGTTTAGGGACGAGATCCTGTAAAAATCAAAGAGAATGATCCGGGAGTTAGCACCACAACAAGTAACCTTAACAGCTTGAGTGGGAGACTGGCAGACCTCACGAAAGATCTCATTCACCCCAACCTAACTTACTTAATTCTCTGCTTCTCAAAATCTTTATTTTTTCACTCTCCCTCTAATGCTTACCTTGACGTCCTCTATACCTCCTGCCATCCTTATCGGACTTATACGCCCTTTCACTCTTTCCTTCTCGTCCAGATCTTCACAGTAACTCATATATTCAATTTAATTATGTTTCTTTATACTTTCCACACCTAGTTTCTTCGTTCTCTACTCTCTCCTTAATATTTGCCCGACAGTGATATTACATTGCGTTCAGCTTGTTCATTGCTGCAAATTCAGGGACTTCACCCAATTTCTTCTATACAAAAGCTTTAGCGCTGCTGTATTTTGGGATATCCCTCATTTTGTATCTGATGACATTGAACTATTTTCACAGGTTCCTTAATCAAACTCCAACTTTCTTTTCCTAATCTACATATTCTGAAATTTGTCTCGTTTTTTAAAAGGCTTATCTGCTGAAGGATCCACAAGGCTGGTTAGTTGAAATCTATCTACTGTGCGAGTAACAACACCGTGTGTCACCAGTATACCATAGGTCAAAAGTACTATACTTTCTAAAATGAAGATTAAAATAAAATAGTCTATATACATGAAGTTATAAATCTCTTATTCATGAACCCACGCGGGTTTAACGTTTTACATAAATAATTTGACATGCTGTTGGAGTGTGAGCGAGGGATTCAGGGAAACTTGTAAGACAGACTTGAAATCCTGGTCGTGGGAAGTACAATGCCTGCACTCTTGAGAAGTAGTAATATCGCTATATGGAGTGTCAACTAAACTGTGATGTGCACGCGCTTCGAGCGAGACAGTTACTAAACGAATGATGGTGACAGTAATTCCTTTTTATTTAGGGATCACCCTACTTTGGTGAGAGTCGGCCAGTGTACCTAATTTAATAACTAAAGCAAAATTAAAAAGAATAAAATCCAAAAGTTTATAACAGGAAAAATCTGTGATTTGCACACTTGTTGATGTTATACAGATGTTGATGTTACACAGATGTTGATGTTACACAGACTATGTTGCGCTCCCTGCTTACACAGACTATGTTGCGCTCTTGCTTACACAGACTATGTTGCGCTCTTGCTTACACAGACTATATTGCGCTCTCTGCTTAGTACCACACGCCTATTTCAGATTCCTAATATAATGTATCCTAGAACTTATTAACTGATAGTTCATTCATACAGATTCATGTGGATGTGATACATACACTGATTAAGAAATACGAGACAAACTGTTGTAATCCGATGAAAAAAAGGGGAGAAAAATAGTTCCAAACTCTGGGACCGAGAGCTGCATTCAGGGTATATACACCGAGAGCTGCAATCAAGGTATTTACACCGAGTGTTGTATTCAGGGTATATATACCGAGACCTGCATTCAGTATATATACAGAGCAGAATTCAGGGTATATACAGAGCTGCATTCAGGATATATGCAGTGGTACAATCAAGGTATATACAAGAAATGCATTGAGGGTGTATATACCGAGATGCATGACTGAGAGTCATTCAAAGTATACTCAGGGTATACACACCTAGATATGGATTCAGTGTATATACATCTAGAGGTGGGGAGTATATTCACCAAGAGATTCATTCAAAGTATATACCCTGCATGCACCGAGAAGTGCATGCAGGGTATATACACCGAGAAGTGAATTCAGGGTATATAATACACTAAGAGGTGAATTCGGGGAATTTTCACAGTGATACATTTACTGTGTGTGTATATATATATACATATATCAGCCGGGCTGTGGCTCGTACGTTGGACTGCGTGCGGCCAGCAGTAACAGCCTAGTTGATCAGGCCCTGATCCATCGGGAGGCCTGGTCATGGACCGGGCCGCGGGGGCGTTGATCCCCGGAATAACCTCCAGGTAACCTCCAGGTATATATATATATATATATATATATATATATATATATATATATATATATATATATATATATATATATATATATATATATATATATATAATATATATATAATATATATACACTCTGTGAAGTGTATATGGGGAATATAAGCATTGTGAGACGGAGTCAAATTACTTTCACCATGTGATGCACATATGGTATTTACAACAACTGATGCGTTCATTGTATATATGAAGAGAGGTGCATTCATTGTATATATACAGAAAGGTGCATTCAAGGAATATTCAGCAAAATCGCACTAAATGCATCGTATATACACCGATTATGCTGTATACACTGGAAGGTGCATTATAATTTTATACACAGAGAAGTGTAATGTTTTCTTGTCTCAGCTCATGCTAGCATCCAGTATCACGTACGGTTATATGCCACTCACAGATTCCATTCACAACTGTTTGTTAGCACTCAGGTAATTATTTACCCGTAAGTAAACATGGGGTGGCAGGTGTGAGGAGACAACCATTGGCCTCAAGTCACCCCTCTTCCCTCAGCTTATTATACCCTGGTCCTTCGGATGCGAGCCTGAGATCCTTCGACTGGACTATACGAGACACCTATTGCGACCTTGTCCCCTCAGTCGATTAGCTTTGAAACGCTGGCTAATCTTAGGTGAAGTTCCGAGTACCAAGTAAGGCATAACAGAAGTTTTAAATTATGTAAAATGTGAACTTCGCTGATACCCTATGAGTTATCCTTCGGCCTGCACGCCCGGAAGGCACTAAATGCGCAGGCCGGTACCCGTTAAGAGTCCTCCCCGACCTGCAACTACCATAATATTTTCTTTTAGGGAAAACTTCTTAAAGATGTTACGACTTCCGAGCGATACTAAAGTACCCTTCCCACGTCGGCTACTCTGACCCCCTGAGTGATTTATACACCCGGCGGAGTGTACGTGAACGCATTTGGTTCACGCCAAACAGGCTCACTCTCACAGAGTTAGTTATAACGTGGGACATGCTAAATTTATTTACACAGGCATGTCCTGCATATGTGCCACACACGTGCTACATATGCGCTACATATTTGTTAATGCGTGCTACTTATTTTAATATAAATAAGAGATACGAGACACGACTATGGCCAGCGAAGTAGAAACTTGGCTTGAAAGCTCTCTTTCACTTGCAAAACTTTGCTCTTTCACTGCATCTTTCTTGACTGTATATAAAGGCATTTTGAAAATATTATAGAAACTGAAGTCCACTGTGGGATATTGTAAGTTAAATCCACATATTTTATCACCAGTTTATTCCAGTAGCATTTAAAAATTGTATAACTCAATAATACTCTCAAGAAGAACAAAAAAGGCACAATACTGTGACTGGAACAATACACAAATAACCCGTGTGACTTTGTAAGTGGTCCGAGTCGGACCGAAACGTCGTCGTAAACTCCTTTCTCTCCCATGTGCGGGTTATTTGTGTATTATAACACTGTAAAATCATTTGTAGGTTTCCTGAATAAAACATTTTTTAATGTTACATTACAAACGCAACTTATAAAAACGAACTGGAAAATGAATAAAATTAGACTGAGAGTAGAAAGTAAATAAATACTACTACTCAGCCCAGGCAAAATGTAGCTTAAATGAAATAAAAGCAGGACTGAAAATATCGCATGAGAGACTTCTCAAATGTTGCATAAACCTGAGCGACGGAGTCGTCGAGGTACAGAACTATAAAGAACTGTGCAACTTCGCCAGAATTAGTCACTTTGGTGCAGACAGAGAAGAGCTATGAAGTTGGGGAGGAGTGGTGGTGGTGGTGGGGGTTGTGGGAACACAAGCACCAAGGGTGAGCCAGCGAACTGTTGAGTCTCACAAACCCCATAAAGCGGCGATGATGGAGAGCGAGGGAGACCAGGGACAGGTCGCGACGAGGGTGAATCACCACAAAAATATATCGCCGATAAAGCAGCAGTTTCTCTGGGCAGAAGTGGTCCTCAGCAGATGATAAAGCAGGTCGGGGTGGGTCGTGGCGGGTGGAGGCAACTCAGCCATGTAAAGGAGGATATGAAAGCTTACATTACGGGGTCTGTCGGGATATAGAGATGGGGAGACGAGGCAGTTTGCAAACAAAGAGGATTTGCTGTGGCGACAGGATCGGCTCGCCAGAGTATTATGATTTGGCACAGAGAAAACGGGATGCATTGCTAGTATCTTGACATTTTGCTGAATCTTGAAAATACGAATGGTACATCACCATCAATTGCATTGCTTTCCGAGAAGTACTTATTTTAAATTTATGGCAAGCTAAATTTCAGATTACGATTATATATCTCTACTGTGAAAAAAAAATAGTAAAAATAAAGTATAGTTTCGTAGTTTGCCTTTACCACTTTCGTTCATCTGAGTGACGCAGTTTACTGTATCGCAGATCTCCACGTCATTCACTCACAAACGAGATGATTCGAATATTTCCGGTTGTTTTATCATCCATAAATCTGTCCAAATGTAAATATAAAGTTATAGTTTCAAGTGGATTACATTTCTTCCTGGCTGGTCTTGGGGACCACCAGAAATCAGCAATGATGGCGGCAGCGCTCGCAATCACCACCCTGGGAATCTCAGACGGGATACTTCTCATGATCGATGTAGTTTTTCTTCCAGGGGCTCGGGAATTTGTAGATTTCTTGGCGGAGGAGAAATTTTCAAGACTGTTCAACTATGGAAACTCCAGATAAGTTCCAGGTTAGTCGGTTGTAAAAAAGAATATATATATATATATATATATATATATATATATATATATATATATATATATATATATATATATATATATATATATATATATATATATATATATATATATATATATATATATATATATATATATATATATATCGACTTCATAAAGAGTTATTATGACTTCAAAAGTAACCTGTTTATCACCAGTCAGGGATACGGATTAAAGCTAATTCTCAACATATGTAATGAGAAACAAACGCCTATCGATGTTTGTAACATTGTGTGTAATAAAAAATACATATTGATGTATGTAACATTAAATGTAATACATGTTTCTTAACCATGGTGGGGTATTTTAAGTGGTAAGTGTTGACTTCGCGTCACATAAACCAGGAGAATTTTGGTGGAATAGTTGAGATCACTGGTAGACTTTCCTGACGATGTATCATTACTGAGGAAAGTTGGTCCATCAGCACTGGCGTCCCGGGACTGGCTAGGTGATTATCACAATCGTAGCCTTCCAAAACTGCTTGTCAAATCGACGGATTTCTCTTTCCTCGCTTGGATACAAGAGCCTAGCGGATGTTATATTTATTATTTGTATAAGAAAATAAAATGATGCTTATATATTTTTGCTCCAACTCTCCACGAGATTCGCACATTATATAACAAGCTAAATTGCCCTCACTTCACTTCATTTATAGAAAAAAACACCTACGAAGTTGATTGTTGCTCTCGCAACGTAACCCTTCAACATTTTACGGTTTTTCGTGTTCACTTCCCTTTATCCATCAATGACTTTTTTTTTCCTTTCCCTTAAATGTATGTTTTCCTCTCCTTGCTCCGCCCTGCTATCATTCTCCCTTTTTCCAGCCCGCCTGTATATACACTCGTCTCCCTGGTTAGGAAGTCGCAGAGGAAGTAAACTTTCTGGCTCAGTTCTTGGTTTACTTTCCCTGTTCGGTTTTTTTAAACCTGTGTTACTGTGATAAAATTAATTTCATAATTTTTTTTTATTTTGATGTGTTTTTTTTTGTACTATGTGAACATATCTAGTGGGTGAATTCGAGACAATTCGTAATAGACGACTGTCAGTGAATAGACAGAAGAATGAATAGGGATTAGAACCGTGGTTCTGAATGGTAGAACACTGGACCTGTTACCATTCAGGACCACTGTTTGAATGCCCGTCCATTCTTGTTTTTTTCACATCTAATGTTTGGTTAAAAATGAGGTATTTCCTTCGTCAGAAAACAGAAAAATGTTTCATGACGAAGATCTTTATTAGACGATGACCCATTCAACATTATTACCAAGCAACCACGGTTATATATCCATAGATAAGCAACTGCTGACTTAAAGGAACTCTATTTTTGTACCCTTTAAAACCAAATGATCTCAACATTTGAGTCCTAGGGTTAGTTTTATTTTTTGAAAGTTATCGATTGTAAGAGAGACATTAAGGATGGTTAGGAAATTCTTACAGAGCATTACAGTTGCGTCGGTCACTATTGCGACATCTCCCTCGTACACGACTAAAACTTGAAGACCTACTACTATTCTAACATAGTTAGAAATAATAATATAACGATTATTCAGTATTATTATTAGTGAAATATCATGGGGTGTGGATGGTATTTTGTGTTAAGCACACATACCACAACACCACCACACCTGGTGTTGTGGTGTGTATGCTTACTAACTCTTCCCCAGTGCATGAATCTGATTGTATATGCCTAAAGAGCGTTCGCAAGTAGACATTATAATTATCTTACTGCTGTGTGTTGAGGTATTATATCCCCTTGGTGGGAAACCAGCTTCTGTTCTCTTGAGTTTTATATTTCTGACCGTGGAACACCTATAGGACAATTTTCCCTTATGCTCCTAACTCTCTAAGCCCAGTTCAGTAGTTATCTGCTGGCCTGTTGGAGCCTGTTTTTTTTTTCGTTCTATTTAAACTTCAAACATGATCGTGTTTTATTCGCCAGGAAACAGAACAGTGTCTCCGGACACGGGTTTTAATCAGATGATGACCATTAACTGGTTAAGCATCCACTGTCCTGCTGGAGCCAGGTTTTCACCCCGATTTAAAAATAATAGAATAACTTATGAAACCTCACTGACCAACTTCTATGGAAAGTTATATATATCAAATTAACTTGAAATTAAGATGAAGAAAAATGAAAGAAAGGCGTACCCCAGGCAGTGAATTACCGAACATTTTTCATGAATCTTAAATATAAATGTTTATTTTGTAGAAGTTTGTTATTTTCTCGTCAAGCCTAAATTATGAATGCTTCTTACTTTGCTTTGTTTATGTGAGACTTTGCAGTACCAGAAGCTCCACTGGCGAGTTATAATATGACAAAGAATAGCTTCAGGAAATACTTATGTTATTTCCTGACAAATTTTACTTAACTTAACCTAGCAGTAAATGCGCTCGGAGAAATAATTTACATAAAATAACCCAAACAAAACACTACAAGAAAATTTTCATCTGCTAGTATCAATACACAAAGGGCATCCTCTGAAGACAGATATGTAAACTAGAGCACAGTGCACATTAATATTCCAACATAAGAGCGTGTTATGATGTAATAACAATTCCAGACGCCCATTTCCTCGAAGCAAAGCAGACACATCTATGGACTGGACGACAAACTATGAACTTCAGTATTTCCGTCACTGTTACGAGAGTCGACCGCCATGGGTTAGATAGGAACATTTGCCCTTAATATGATTCTGGTCGTAACTGGGTTCCAAAAGGCAGAAGCTCGCATTTAGATGATTAACAGATTTTATGCATGTGATATCAGCACATTTGGGTGAGTAAACTTTCCACAGGCCCACTTGAAGTAGACTGTTCCAGAGATGACTAACTTGGGAAGGCTTGCACACTGCGTTACATCACAAGACTGGCTGAGTCCACCTCTCTAGGATCCGAATCCGTAGTGTGTTTTTGATGTAATGTCCAAGCTTGAATCAAACCAATAACCACATGTCCATACCTTCAAGGGGAACAGGTGTCCTAATGCCGGTGAGGGGTTCTTGATTAAACGAATTGGAGAAACCCTACATTTCTGTGGATCAAACTGATTTCCTCCAACTTCCAAGGTGCTATATTTTAGCAGTGATAATACATCATATACATCTGCAAGTCGTCATAAATTTGCTTGGCAAATACCCAGAACATTATTATTGTTACATTCATGGCAGGGAATGTGTTACCGCTTCAGTGATATTCGGTCATATACAGAATAACAAATAGTATACTCGGTTAATGAGAAAGCGATCTTATACTAAGATATCTTGGAATATATATATAGCAAAGTGAAAGCTTGGTAATATGGAATATAATTATCTGACGAGACTTACTCCAGTTGTAACAGAGTCCGCCTCCAGACTCCAACTTCCACAGGAAAGATCCACCTCTCCAACCCAGAGAGAGGCAAGACTCCTGCCTCCAGCCAACGCTGCCCACAGAATCTCTAACTCTGTTCTCTGACAGTGTGGAGAGTCACCAACTGTGACCCGACTGTCTCTTCCCACAGCACATGAAGCTTTCATGGTACATTTATTCTCATACCCCTTAGAGCTAAATTTTTTAAACTACCAAAGGAAAACGCCTATCAGCGTGCTCATACATCTACAACTCAATTATAAAATAAGTATTTTACGCATTTATCATATCTAATTAGTTAAATTTATACTAGATGGTGGTCTAACATAAAATATACGGAGACCTCATACTTTATGTTAATCAATTATTTTCTTGAACGGTTTGTGAAATTTAAGAAACGCATTCGGTAGAGGCTGGACATTCTCTTTCACGGTATTGAAATTAGAAGCAGTGTTAAGGAATCGTGGATAGTTAACAATGTAATCTCAAAGCATTGTAAACCTCATACTTAGTGTGTCATTGCAGGAAGACAGTCGAAATAATTTTGGGACTTATCACTGAGGCTCATAGTGTTGTTTATTGTCTTAGATGCGCAACTACGCGGGGTAATTTGCGGTAGAATTTGTAGTATATATTTAACAAGGTTATGCAGGAGGCTTGTTACTAGTGCTGACAGCATTAAGAACACCCATATAGCTGATAACGAGAAAGTTATAGCCGTCGATGGTATTAAGTGGTGCTTCCGAATGAAGGCCGCGTCTGACTGGCTGCTTGTCGTGTGTGGCCGTTGGGAGTTGTCTGAGTGGCTGCCTGTCATCTCTGAATGGCTATGGGTAGCTTGGAATACAGCGTTGGAAGTTGAAACTACTTTTGGTTCAGCCTTATCAACGGCTGGTTGTTGGTACAGTCTTAGTGGTGGATGGTGGAGTATTGGTGGTTGTCGAGGAGGGCTTAGTGGTGGTTAGGCCAGTCATAGTGGTTGTTGGGGAAGTCTTAGTAGATGCTGCAGAAGTCCTATCAGATACTAATAAAGTCTTAATTGGTACTAATGCAGGCGTAATGATCGCTGTAAAAATAGCCAATTAGGGCTGTTGCAAAGCCCTAGTTGGCTTTTTTTTTCATATTTAAAATCAATATTATAGCCTCAATGGCCTATTTGATTAGAGGTAAGTAGGTTCAATGCAAGGAAGAGGAGAGTAACATATTCCGCGGATCAAGAGTCACTAACATCGAAACACTCTTCCTGGTGTTCTCTTAAAAGGTATAAAAATATTCTATCTTCAAACGCTCTTAATTATTTTCCAGAGTTGCTACATATGCACCCAGGAAGTCGTGTCCTGTTCCAGGATTTTCAAGCGATTCTTCCAGGAATCTGAGTCCGACTGTTCAGGGTATTCATGCTATTATTCCAGAAAGTTGGGCCCCGTTGTTCTAGGATTTTCATGCCATTCTTCCAGGATCTTACTGTCCAGGCCTTTCATGCGCTCTTTGACATTCTTTCATATTTCAACAACATTGATTTTAGCTGCCTTCCTTCTTCCCGAAAGGTTATTCCCAAACTCCCAACGGTGTCTTTTATTCACCCATTGGGCTGGTAACGTTAGCGTTAGTTCGTTCGTTGTATCTTTTAGGGCTTTCCTAGTGACCATTGCCCATCTTAGCTGCTCTCCGGTAAGGTTACATTCCGTCCACCGCACCATCTAACCCTATACGACAATGCGACCATTTTTCCCCAGTTTAAACGACCCGGCATAACGCTCACTCCCAGTGCACTACCACCCAAAGACGACTCTCTTAGAACCCCGGGACGAACCCATGACCCTTCCGTACTACCAGGGTCGTGCTGACGACCTTTTTATTAATGCCATCTACCGCCTCGTATTGAGGCCCTTGAATCCCATTAAACGTTTACTGCCTACATCTAAACGTTTCTGGAAGACCACGACGTTTACCCTCTCATGCCTGTAGTCCCTAGGCTGCTGAAGGGATATAAAAGAATTACTTGCCTTAAGGAAGGACGTGGCTTGCCTTTCTCTTACCCCGATTGCCCCATTTGGATTAAGGGGGAGATAAAGGTGTCATTCGTCTCTTTTATGTGATTGAGTTAAGCTAATTCTCTCCTTATGATTCATTCCCACAAAGGCTGTTTTCTTGGCCTTCATGTGGAACTCAAGGTGGCTGGGAGAGGCTTCACTAAACATACGTTACTAGGTAACAAACACGTTGCTAGGTAACAAATATACGTTATTAGGAAACAAACACAGGTTAATAGGTAACAAACGTCATTAGTTAATGGAACTGGGAAACAAACTTTACTCCGAGGCAAATAGATGTTACTACGTAGCAGGCAGCCGTTACTAAAGAAAACATATTCGTTGGTAACAATATTTCTAGGTAACAAACAGCGTTACTAGGCGACAGACAAAATAGATTCCTGTCAATGATGGCCAGATTAAATACTCACTGAGTAGCAATCCGCTAGAGGATTCATAACCATCAATTCCATACGGACATTTTTACTGAGCACTGAAGTGCTTGATGACCCTTATGGAGCGGCGGAGAAGGCCTTCTTGATCGCCGATGACGTCATAATCCCTAACTATCCGTCTAGTGATGTTTTCCGACGTAAAAATTAGCGGCTACAGATGTGAGCTCTCAGCATTAAGGAGGCGAACGATCCCATGTGCAACTTTTACGTGGGTTTTATTGGCCTTTCACCACTATTTTCAGATGGTTTCGTTGGGCGTTCCATATATTTTAATGTCTTCTGCTTTACTCTATCGTCTGTGTGACAGATACGAGGAATATAATGGATATGAATCTTGAAGAAGCTGTTTTTATAGTCCTTTTCCACGTCCACCACCTCCACTTCATCAGTAATAATAATGATTATAATAATAATAATTTAATTATATTAATATTATTATTATTATTATTATTATTATTATTATTATTATTATATTATTATTATTATTCTCTCAGTCTCCATTCTCTCAGACTACAGCATATGTACACTGTAAAGTGTATATCAAGTGTATGTACTCTACTCTGACCTCCGCTTTCACCGTGCCCTCTCATCTTCATGCCCTCTCACACCCTCGCCTTCTTCAGACATCTCTTTCTTCCTATTTTCTTGACACATCTCTATCATTTATACACATACTCGACCCCTGCAGTTACATACAGGTGAGTACACACACACACACACACACACACAAAGCACAACCACTACCACTACCACCACCACCAGTATTACTACTACTACCACTACTACTACTACAACTACTACAACAACTACTACTACTACTACTACTACTACTACTACTACTACTACTACAACTACAACTACCACCACAAACTTGGTAATTGCAGGTAAACCTAATCAATTATTTAGCTTAATTATGGTATCTCAATAATTCTCTGGGTCGTTAAGGGATAATCGCCCAGGTCTTGACTTAATTACTGGTGATACATAATTATTATCCAACAGACATAATTCCTTTTTTAGGTGATGTGAGTGAACTGGTGAGTGGGTGGATGGGTGAGTGGGTGAGTGAGTGGGTGGATGAATGACCTATGGATTGAATGACCTAGTGAGTGAATGACCGAGTGAGTGAATGACCTAGTGAGTGAATGAATGACCTGGTGAGTAAATGATCTAGTGAGTGAATGAAAAGTGAGTGAATGACCTAGTGAATGAGTGACCTAGTGAGTGAATGACTTAGTGAATGAATGACCTAGTGAGCGAGTGAATAAAGAGTGAATGACCTAGTCAATAAATGACCTAGTGAGTAAATGATCAAGTTAGTAACCTAGTGAACGAGTGAATGGCCTAGTGAGCGAATGAATGACCTAATAAACGAGTGACTGACCTGGTGAACGAGTGAATGACTTAGTGAACGGAATAACCTAGTGAACGAGTGAATGACCTGGTGAGTGAATGACCTAGTGAGTGAATGACCAAGTAAGTGAATGACCTAGTGAGCGAGTGAATGACCTAGTGAAGGAGTGATTAATTTAGTGAGTGAATGACCTAGTGAGTGAATGACTTAGTGAGCAAATGACCTAGTGAACGAGTGAATGACCTAGTGAACGGGTGAATGACCTAGTGAACGAGTGAATAAACGACTTAAGTATCTTAATTAGATATGTGCTGACCTACTAGGAACGTGAACAATTTCCTCGAAGTTCAACTGACTATAACACTGAATGACCGAATTCTGACTGGGTAATTAACTCTCTAGCCGTCAGATTGACTAGGAAACTGGTTGACTGATTCATTGATTGAAATAACTGATTTCCAGATGGATACTTGAGTAGCTGACGCGCATACCCACTGGCTGACGCACGTACTGACACATGTACCAACTAGCTGATTCACTGTCTCACGGACAAAAATGTCTAATGTACCGAATAATTACCTACATAAAGAGCTCGCTAAGAGGCAAACTTGCCTATTTAATGACCAACTGGCGGAGTTTTCAACTCACTGACTCCTTCATCCGATTTATAGACTTAAAATTTGTCTAGCCAAAAATGAATTGAATGTTTTGCAGAACTTAGTCATAAACTTTATAAGTAGAATCACTTCAGTTACTATTCTTTCCATATTGTTACTTCCACTCCGATGAGTATTCTTAGTTATATATATATATATATATATATATATATATATATATATATATATATATATATATATATATATATATATATATATATATATATATATATATATATATATATATATATATATATATATATATCTTGCCGAAAGGCAGAACTTGCGATCTTGGCTTAAATAGCAACGCTCATCTTGCCATATAGGACAAGCGAAAATTTGTGTATGCAATAATTTCGCCAAAATCATTCTGACCTAACGAAAAAAATATATTTCACTGTGTTTGTTTAGTATTAAATTATTGTAAACAAATCTAAAATATATTTAGTTGGGTTAGGCTAAAATAAATTGCGCTTGTTATAATAAGGTTAGGTAAGTTTTCTAAGATTCTTTTGGTCCAAAATTAAAAAATTTTACATCAACATTAATGAAAAAAACATATCTTTAAACGTATAAGAGAAAATTTTAGAAAGGACTTAATTTTAAATGAGTTCTTGCTAATTGACCAGTTTTACATATTCGGCACGACATATATATATATATATATATATATATATATATATATATATATATGTGTGTGTGTGTGTGTGTGTGTGTGTGTGTGTGTGTGTGTGTGTGTGTGTGTGTGTGTGTGTGTGTGTGTGTGTGTTATTAATTAGCGTTAATTCAATGAAATATGGACATGATTATCAAACACCGTTTCTGGTATAGAACTGAAGTTTAATGATCGTGTACAGAAGTTTGCCATTAGTCTGGTGCGGGACAAATTGTGACCTCCATTAACCAGGTCAGGTTTGTTCTCTTATCCTGTGATTTGTTTTTCTGACGATTATATGATTAAGTAAGTTACTGACAGTGAATAATGTTTGTTTACAACTGTCTGCTTCTTCATTAATGCTTGAGTATCAGGGGCGTTATTTTTTTATGTATCCATCGATTTGTGGTTGCGTGGGAGTCGGGTCTCAGCTCTTGGCCCCAGGTAGCGTGTATTTGCGTGTGTGCTAACCTAGTTTTACTGTTTCGGTGGCTGGGTTAATATCTTCAAAACTTAGGACTGGTTTCATTAGTTTCCTGCCTATTGTGACCTGTCGTGTCTGGCCTTAAAGCTGCGTGTAATTTTCTCTCTAGGTCATTCCACTTCCCGACCAACCTAAATATGAAGTATTTACCAAGGCCCCTACGGCTCTGTCGCGCTTTTAAATTTCATATTTGTCCCTTGTCCCTTATTCCCATCTTTCATAGAGTCATTTACTCCCTTCAGAATCAAATTAGTTTAGTATTGTTATGTATCTTAATCACACTTTGCTACGGAACCATTCTCCTAACCCCTTAAACGTTCTCTAACTTTTATTCTTTTTTTTGTCAGAGTTGGGGCTGCTTTACATATTCAGTAATTTACATGACATATGATATATGTCTGTATGTGTGTGTGTGTGTGTGTGTGCGTGTGTACATAGATTAGCTATTAGCTTTGCTAGTGTACATGGGCGTGCTTGTACTCCTGTTCTCGCGTGTGTGAGCATTACAACCGGTTATCGACCTCACAGTACAGTCAGTTTATTATGACAAGCGAACAGAGAGGTTGAAAGGACTGGTCTATATACCTGTGTCAAGGTACACACGCTAATGGCTCAGGAAAAAAATTCATCTCATTCACGAGAGAAGTTTGCGCACTGGGAGAGTGGAATACTTTAGTACTGTGTACATTAGCAGGTGTAGACGTGAGAACTGGAAGCCAACACACAAATTAATTACTTGAGATCACAGACATATAAAGAAACCGTCATGACCACAGTTGAGCTTATATTAACACACACCATCACCACCACTACCACTACACCCACATAACATACTCACCCAAACCCACCCAACCACCCGCCTATCCCAAACGAGCCCCATCCCTCAAATCACATCAACCCACCTCCACCAATCCTCACAGTGCATATACATCATTAATACACACATCCCACCCGCATATACACACACACACACACACACACACACACACACACACACACACACACACACACACATATATATATATATATATATATATATATATATATATATATATATATATATATATATATTATTTTATTATCACACTGGCCGATTCCCACCAAGGCAGGGTGGCCCGAGAAAGAAAAACTTTCACCATCATTCACTCCATCACTGTCTTGCCAGAAGGGTGCTTTACACTACAGTTTTTAAACTGCAACATTAACACCCCTCCTCTAATACAAATATGAAGAGATATACGCATATACACATGAACAGATTTACTCATGCACACATGAGCAGATATACTCATACACACAGGAACAAATATACGCACACACGCCTGATCAAATATACACAGGTACAAATCCATGCACACACTTTCTCTTGCTTTATGCACGTGTTAAACAATATTGTACTAATTTTTAATTTAGCTAAACAGGAAGTGACGTCCATTTAAATTTTCTTCCTTTATATGGGACACAATATGAGACACGCAAGCTGGAAAACATAATTGCGTGTGCTTGTGGTCTGCGGTGAGCGTCACTGGCGTGTGTTGTATTGATGTTTTGTGATATACGGAAGCAAGTTGTGTAATAGATAGAAATTAACTCACTTAATGTAACGAAACAAAAGTGGCAGTGTGGGTAGAGACTGCGGACACAGAGGGGAGGAGAGAGTAAGAGAGAGACAGAGTGTGTAATTACCTATATGTGGTTGCAGAGGTCGATTCACAGCTCCTGGTTACATCTTTTTTCTGGTCGTTACTGGGTTCACTCTCCTCTGTTTGTGTGTGTGTGTGTGTGTACTCGCCTAGTTGTGGTTGCAGGGGTCGAGTCATAGCTCCTGGTCCCACCTCTTCACTGATGTGTGTGTGTGTGTGTCTATCTGCGACTGTGTCTGTGTGTCTCTGTCTCTGTGTCGAACACGGAAAAATATAAACAAAACTGAAGATATAATCATCCCTCAATGCTCATAAAATTCTCTCTTTCTAATTTTAGTGCGTAATTTCACATACTTAACTATCTTGTTCATTTTAAAAGCAGGAGATCAATACTGAACACGTGGATACTAACCGCGAACTGCAGGTGAAGAGTAATTGGTCTCCAGCACCTGTAAACAACGCTTCTTGAGTAATTTATTGGACAGTCATTAGAACCTGCTGTAAAACCGGTTCACGGTAAACAAAACAAAAACAAGGGTGACTTGTAGCTACAGTAGCACAGGAGGCACCATTTTTGATCAACCTTACATGTAAATACGTTGCAGATTGCACACTTCGGCCAGCAGGCAAAGGCATATATTATCCTCGTTCGGCTTATTTCAGTTCCCAGTCCTGTTATAGTATATTGAGGTTTTTGCAGTCACATGACTAAATAAACTAACTTACACTTTTCAGCTACACTGCACGCCATTCTTCATAAGCTTATACGATAATATCTTGACTTGTATAATTATGGAATGAACACTGACCCTCCCATCACTAGAAAGGATCTGAAAGGTTATAAAATCTTTGGTATACAATGTAACCTTACAGTAAGGAAAACACCCGACTACTATTCCTATCTCTGCTAGAGGAAAATATTAAGTGAAGTGAGAGGACATTCAGGAAGGAAAATATATCCGGATTAATTGTCAAAAGTCTCTTCACGAGACTCAGATATGAACTAATATATGAAGGTTCATTCAGTAGAAAAAATGAATCAGTATTTTGTGTCCATTCGCTACAGGAATTTTCAGAAAAATAGAATTTAATGAAATGCTAGTGATTTATACAGGTTAGACACCACGCGAGTGTTTATATCGGAAAGACGTTTCTGAACAATCAACTCAAACAAGAAACAAGAACTCTCGTATAGATGAAAGAACCATGTTCATGTTTGTGTGGAAATAACACTGGAAGGCCTCACTCGTATCACTGGGTGATACGAGAGAGACTTTCCCTGTATCCCATGACCCTGTGTAGTCAAACGTTCACAAGAGTTCTAGTACCTGCACTTCTCCACCAAGACATCCAGTAACTTAAAGTCAAACCCACACAATCATATGTCCTCGGATCACGGTAAAACACCTAGCTCTGCTGGGTGCGTGATCTTTTGTAGGAGTGGGTGGTCCCGACGGTTAGAGTGTCGTGAGTTTTCTCTCTCCATGAGTCTGGCTAAAACTACACGGGTTCGAGTCCTCGGCTAGTCGCAGTGTTGTTATTGATTAAATACCACTCGTTCGTAGTTACAATAATATTAATATATATATATATATATATATATATATATATATATATATATATATATATATATATATATATATATATATATATATATATATATAATCCATAAACATCCGTGTGTAAATTTAGCCAAACAAAATTATTAGCATACACATAATAGAACAAGGCACGGGGTTGGGGATGGCTGGAGAAGGGAGTATTTAAGAAATCAATATTAGTTAATTTGGTGTGTATGTTCCACGCTGGAGTCAGGCGTTGATGAGTATTTTTATACCAGATAATCCTAGTCTGGTGAAGTGCATATTTATAGATGCGTGAATCGTCCCTTGTCGTGGTGGAGGCGCTCAGGCGTCGTCCCCTGGTCGTGTTGGCGTCGTTCCTGGTCGTGGAGGTGTATTCCATTCACTAGGCGCTAAGCGACCCCTTCGAATTATCACTTCCCCAGTAATATAATAATAGCGTGCAGTCTGTAGGCTTTAAATCTAACAGCCACATAATAGAAACGTTTTTACATATACATGTGTGTAATATATAAATTAACAAAGCAAAAACTTACAGGTAATATCCATCACTATGGTAATAATATCCATCACTATGGTAATAATATCCATCACTATGGTAATAATATCCATCACTATGGTAATAATATCCATCACTATGGTAATAATATCCATCACTATGGTAATAATATCCATCACTATGGTAATATCATCCATCACTATGGTAATATCATCCATCACTATGGTAATAATATCCATCACTATGGTAATAATATCCATCACTATGGTAATAATATCCATCACTATGGTAATAATATCCATCACTATGGTAATAATATCCATCACTATGGTAATAATATCCATCACTATGGTAATAATATTCATCACTATGGTAATATCCATCACTATGGTAATATCATCCATCACTATGGTAATATCCGTCACTATGGTAATAATATCCATCACTATGGTAATAATATCCATCACTATGGTAATAATATCCATCACTATGGTAATAATATCCATCACTATGGTAATAATATCCATCACTATGGTAATAATATCCATCACTATGGTAATATTCATCACTATGGTAATATTCATCACTATGGTAATAATATCCATCACTATGGTAATATCATCCATCACTATGGTAATATCCGTCACTATGGTAATAATATCCATCACTATGGTAATAATATCCATCACTATGGTAATAATATCCATCACTATGGTAATAATATCCATCACTATGGTAATAATATCCATCACTATGGTAATATTCATCACTATGGTAATATTCATCACTGTGGTAATAATATCCATCACTATGGTAATAATATCCATCACTATGGTAATAATATCCATCACTATGGTAATATCATCCATCACTATGGTAATAATATCCATCACTATGGTAATAATATCCATCACTATGGTAATAATATCCATCACTATGGTAATATCCATCACTATGGTAATAATATCCATCACTATGGTAATAATATCCATCACTATGGTAATAATATCCATCACTATGGTAATAATATCCATCACTATGGTAATATTCATCACTATGGTAATAATATCCAT
Source organism: Cherax quadricarinatus (assembly GCF_038502225.1). Taxonomy (NCBI): domain Eukaryota; kingdom Metazoa; phylum Arthropoda; class Malacostraca; order Decapoda; family Parastacidae; genus Cherax; species Cherax quadricarinatus. The sequence continues at coordinate 919,094 of NC_091301.1, forward strand.
CACTATGGTAATATTCATCACTATGGTAATAATATCCATCACTATGGTAATATTCATCACTATGGTAATAATATCCATCACTATGGTAATATTCATCACTATGGTAATGTTTCCTGTTGATGACACTGATAATGACCAATTATTTTTTACGAGTAAAAAGTTTTAAAAAAATATATATCGATGACTAATTTTAACACAATATTATCGTCCCTGTTTATAATATCATCTAAATAAGTGTTATTACCGACAGTTCATTACTGAAATTTTAAAATATGATCAGTAATTAAACATCCACTGAGGACTTTCGAAATTATAAAAAATATATTATTTTCAACTCGAAATAGTTTTCCTTCGGTTTTTGGGAAAACTTGAGCCGCCAGAAAGTAAATTTAGAATAACTGGATTCATGATTGACCATAGTTACCAAAGAAGCTACGTCAGAATGTGTTGAGAGAAGACCTGTGTCTCACGGAACTACTAGATAAGGAGCCTCAGTAGGTCAGAATGTGATCAGTGAAAACCTGTCTTTGGGAACTACTAGATAATTACCCTCAGTGAGTCAGAATGTGATGAGTGAAGACCTGTGTCTCAGGGAACTACTAAATAAGGTTCCTCAGTAGGTATATATCCCGAAAAGTGTATCACTTGATGCTTATGCACTGAGAACAGCAGCAGTGTATTTACAAAGAGGGATAGTTACATCAGTATATAAATGTAAACTTGGAGTTTACTTGAATCCCTGGATTGGGTATTAAAGTATCGTTGACATTAACGGATCCAGTGAAGGGAAGGAGGAGGAGGTGACACACCATTGATTGTTTTATTTTTACAAGGAATTGTTTGGGTTTTACCGTCAACTGGAATCAGTTGGGCGACCTGAGGTGCAGTTCGCTGCAGTCTTGTCACGGTGACACCGGAGCGGCAATTAGATACTCTGAAATTCCGGAAAATGAAATAAAGTGCTTCACTTTTATGTCTTTTTTAACAGTTAAGTTATTAATTTAGTCAGCAATAGTTCATGCATAATTAACTAAATTATACGTTATGAAGTCGAAATTGTATCACAATTAGTCTGTACAGCGTGTCATGATAAATAAGACACCGTTGCCGCAATACATATGCACATCCTCTCTCACCCAGGTAGATCTGTTTGTTCATATATTATATATATATATATATATATATATATATATATATATATATATATATATATATATATATATATATATATATATGCATACGTGAAGAATATATACATATATATATATATATATATATATATATATATATATATATATATATATATATATATATATATATATGTATATATTCTTCACGTATGCATCAATCCATATATGACAACAAACACCTACCATCAGAACTTCAAAAAAATGTGCAAAACACTTTTACCTCCCTCCCGTACTATAATCCACTGGTTTCGCACCCTTCCATCGGTGGCCGTACGATAAAGGGCGAAGATAATGTGTGTAGATGACAACTCGGCTGGCCACTCGGACACACATTTACATCTGCCAGCCATTGACACGACATCAAAGGGCAGTGAGGGTGCCAAAGCGAGTAGAGGGGACAGCCAAGTCCAGTCTAATGGACATCACCAACGGATTACTCCACAACGCGGCTCTGAAAGACTTCAAAGACACCTGTTTGGCGCCAAATTGGAAAATCATGAATGGTTTTGGCGAACATATTCACTCGGGTGATTCAATTTTCACGCAGTAATTAAAGTTAGGAATAATACGGTGTGCTTGGGGGACATGGTGAGGTGAAGGTTGTGCTTGTTCACACTCTGCTAGCGATTATAAGGTAGGGGAGAGATGGGAGAGATTACGACGAGAAGGTGGAGATGCAGTAAATTATTAGGTAATCCCACAGTGCAATATCTGTAATGATTGTCGTATGTTATTTCTCTTATTTTTTCTTCCTTCAGGGGTTTCGTGAAAAACCCTGAGAAATGTCTTCTCTGGTCTGCGTCGAACCCTCAACGCTGGTGTATCATACAGGAAGGTTCGCATCGTTGTTAGTCTGTGTAGGTGACATTTTTTCAAAATCATTGAACGAATTGGTATATTAATTCTTGTGGAATAACTTGAGAATGTCACTTGTGATTGGCTTCAGATATTTAACATTAGCGCATTTAGCTTAAATGAACGATTTCATTGCTATATACCACACAGTGGGTATATACAGAGTAAGATCGCAGTCAGCAGGACTCGATACTGCTACTGAGACGATTATATAAGATTTCCAGGCAGCGCTCACCCACTCAGCCACAAATGCCACAAAAGCTGGGCAGCCTGGTTCACAAGCCATGTTTCTTTCCCAGCCCGGGCTCGTCAGTGAACCTCAAGCATGGATTCAAGCTATTTTAATCTCTTCCTGTATGTTCTGACCTCTATAACATTAATTATAGTGCAATAGCCTCACAATTTTTTCTATAAACAGTGAGCCACATCAATACAAATTCCGTTATAAAATTGTTCCTTATTTATGATGAATCCTGAGTGGAATATTTCCATTAAATAAGATGTACACTAACTGCATATAGTACAAAATGAAACCCATTCAAAGTTTCGAACCATTGAATATGTAGTCGAGCATAATAATAGTGTAATCCTGCAGTCATTCCCCCCTCCTGCTCGGACACTACTCACCGGACACTCATGTGGAAGACCCCTGGTACTTACGGATCAGATTTTTTTTTTTTGCAAGTGTAACAATGGCACTTGACCATTGGCATATCGATGCATGTGCATTTGTTCTCACATAAATTGCTCCACTGTCTTGTTTTTGTGTGATGTTTATTTTTCACGTAACTTTTTCTCAAAAGATTCGCCAGTATACTTGTGATTCTCTTTATCCCTGTAACGCTCCTGTTGCTTCTACTTTTCTTCTCTCACGTTATAATTAAAATTAGTTTAGTTAACTTTATCCAGCCTTTCCTATCACATTATTTTTATAAAGTATATTTACTCACACTTATTTCTGTAATCTTCAGTAGAAATAGTCTTTATGACTCTTTAAAGAAACAAGATAATTTGTTTCCTGTTTAATTATCATACCATCCGTGTACCACCTACCCATAACACTGCATAATATCCCCTCTCCGCTGCCTCTTGCACATTGCATTCATTCTGCAACCCGTCACTCGCGCACCACGTCCCATAGAAGTCTCTCCCATCATATTAGAATTTCCGTTTGGCTGACCACACTGCCACCGACTGCTGACCTGACGATGACAAATTTCCACTGTTTACTTCAGTAGTTACGTGTCTCTGTTTATATCTATACCTATTTATTTTTTACTACGTCAAATCATGCCGGGTTTTTTTTTGTAATGTTGTATGAAATAAAAGATATAAAAGTTTAATGAACAGCGGAAGTTACATAATATTCAGCGGCTTTGGACGTCAACACTGCAGTGTCACTTGCAATGCAGTTCTACCCTTGTTATTGTTGCAGTGCGCAATGCATCTGATCATCTGCAGCTGATGGCCCAATGGCCCCGTTGAGGCTGTGCTAATGGTCGTTAGAGCAGAATTGTATTGAGGTTTAATTGATGGTTGGTACGGAGTCGGGAAGGTTGTAAAATATAAGAGGAAAGCCCTTAATGGAGGGAGAGACGAGAATGCAGTTATAGGAAGGATATACGAGAGAAATGCAGTTCCAGGTTTTATCATGCGGAATGTAGCTACATTAGGAGAGATATATGTATGGGGGAAGGATGCCGCAATGAGACTGAAATGTTGCAGAGATGTGTGAGGGCGGTGGGAATAGATTGTAGTGGTGGTGAATGATGGCAGAAGTGTAGTTTGACTGAAAGGTAAGAGTAGTTTGGTGGTGAGTGATGGTGTAAGACGGGTTTGATAGGGATATGGAATTTTGACGGAGAATGTCGTGAAGATATTGAAGAATAATGGAATGTAAACAAGAGGAACTAATGGTACTGGAAATGATGAAGAATTGATTTAAAGTGAATCACTGATGAAGAACAATAAAGAATTATTAAAAAGAAACATGCAGCAGCAGGCGTGAAATTTAAAAATTTGAAACCATACAACGGGTGGAGATTGAACTCGTGGCGGTTGAGTCGTAAAGAGCTTTCAATATTTTATTTAATGAATTAGGACGAAGGAATTACATTTTCAGTCTCCCACAGCACGTTAGTGTTAAGAGGTAAAGTCTATGAAAGTATTTCTGAGGTTAAGAATACATATCACATAAATATTGATGTGTCATAACAAGTAATTTAGCCGTGGTGAGACGGCGTGGTGAAGACCTATATACGTGCCATTAATGTAGGCTTGTTACCCAACCTGAAACATAACATTGCTACGTATGACGTGTTGCGTAGACTTTTAGATCCATCCTAGTGAAGCGAGAGATACTGTTTACCACAAGTGTTACATATCATGGGGTGTGGAGGCGGTCAGCTGGCAACAGTGCACCTCGTTTCCTAACCTAAAGTTTCAGCAGATATTTATCTACAAGGTTCACCTGAGTGTAAAACAAAGTGTTTGAACGGTATTCTAGAGTATGATTTATTACACACTTTATAATGTTGGAGATAAACACAGGAGCTTCTCAATACACGTACACTCGACTTGACATCCAGTATTGCTGACAAGGGTACAAAAAATATTCGATTGCAGAATCTCAAGAAACACTATAACCTGCAGATATCTCTGTGGATATATCCTGCATCTACCATGGTATACGGTAGTAGTCTGGCAGAAGAAATGGAAAATTTCTGTTGATGCACGTCGTAGGGAGCTTTTGGTCATATGACCTCCCTCTTAATTAGATATCACGTGTGTTAGTAGGCCACAAAGGGTCACTTCTCAGTAGCGCCTTGTAACTGAGCGGTTTGTTAGTTATTATGTCTATAAACTACATGAGGGTTCTTATTATGTCAGTATTTTATCTTAATGCCACCAGTAAAGAATATCGGGTATTCGACAGATGACCAGTTCGTTTTCCTAGCCGAGGTTTTAATTAAAGAAGAAAGGAAAACCAGAGTATTACTCTAAAATACACTATATCTATAGTGATGACAGTGGTATTTTTCAGATGAAATGTGAACCTACTTCCTGACTCAGTCATACAAGGAACCATTCAGAGGATCCTCTAGTCATTTGGCCGAAACCTGTTCGTCCAATTAGGGTTTCCTCAAATTTACCATTAGTTAATTTTTGTCCGATTTAACATACAACGGAAATTTAAAACGTGTTATTCTCGGTCAGGTCAGACTTAAGTATGTTTACCTATTTTTTTTATAAATAACAGTATAATTGGGCGGAGCAAATCTTACAACGCAAAACATATGCATATATGTATGTATATATATATATATATATATATATATATATATATATATATATATATATATATATATATATATATATATATATATATATATATATAATATATATTAATTAAATATAGGGGGTGGTAGGAGAAAATTCTCAAACAGCTTCAGGGGGAACCTTGAGTTTTCCCTGAAGCAAGTTTATTCTTTTCTCTGAGGATGAGGGTCCCTAGAATAGTTCTAGAGGTGGTACCTCCCTGTATTTTACATATATATATATATATATATATATATATATATACAATAAACAGGTGATTTCAAAATATGCAAAACAACCACTCTGAAAGAATAGAGAAATTCCAAGCGCTTTCGTGACTAGTCACGAAAGCGCTTGGAATTTCTCTATTCTTTCAGAGTGGTTGTTTTGCATATATATATATATATATATATATATATATATATATATATATATATATATATATATATATATATATATACAGTAGACCCTCGAATTTAGTCGTGCCTTTTCTGTATGCAAAACTATTTTTATTATCTATAAAATGTATTTTTTGTTAATATTTCCCATAGGAAATAAATAATGTAAATCCAATTAAACCATTCCAGACGCCCAAAAATATTAACAAAAAATACATTTTATAGATAAAAATATTTTTGCATACAGAAAAGGCACGACTAAATTCGATGGTCCACTGTATATATATAATATTAGACAAGGATGTGTGATGTCACCGTGGTTGTTTAATATATTTATAGATGGGGTTGTAAGAGAAGTAAATGCGAGGGTCTTGGCAAGAGGCGTGGAGTTAAAAGATAAAGAATCACACATAAAGTGGGAGTTGTCACAGTTGCTCTTTGCTGATGACACTGTGCTCTTGGGAGATTCTGAAGAGAAGTTGCAGAGATTGGTGGATGAATTTGGTAGGGTGTGCAAAAGAAGAAAATTGAAAATGAATACAGGAAAGAGTAAGGTTATGAGGATAACAAAAAGATTAGGTGATGAAAGATTGGATATCAGATTGGAGGGAGAGAGTATGGAGGAGGTGAATGTATTCAGATATTTGGGAGTGGACATGTCAGCGGATGGGTCTATGAAAGATGAGGTGAATCATAGAATTGATGAGGGGAAAAGGGTGAGTGGTGCACTTAGGAGTCTGTGGAGACAAAGAACTTTGTCCTTGGAGGCAAAGAGGGGAATGTATGAGAGTATAGTTTTACCAACGCTCTTATATGGGTGTGAAGCATGGTTGATGAATGTTGCAGCGAGGAGAAGGCTGGAGGCAGTGGAGATGTCATGTCTGAGGGCAATGTGTGGTGTGAATATAATGCAGAGAATTCGTAGTTTGGAAGTTAGGAGGAGGTGCGGGATTACCAAAACTGTTGTACAGAGGGCTGAGGAAGGGTTGTTGAGGTGGTTCGGACATGTGGAGAGAATGGAGCGAAACAGAATAACTTCAAGAGTGTATCAGTCTGTAGTGGAAGGAAGGCAGGGTAGGGGTCGGCCTAGGAAAGGTTGGAGGGAGGGGGTAAAGGAGGTTTTGTGTGCGAGGGGCTTGGACTTCCAGCAGGCATGCGTGAGCGTGTTTGATAGGAGTGAATGGAGACAAATGGTTTTTAATACTTGACGTGCTGTTGGAGTGTGAGCAAAGTAACATTTATGAAGGGCTTCAGGGAAACCGGCAGGCCGGACTTGAGTCCTGGAGATGGGAAGTACAGTGCCTGCACTCTGAAGGAGGGGTGTTAATGTTGCAGTTTAAAAACTGTAGTGTAAAGCACCCTTCTGGCAAGACAGTGATGGAGTGAATGATGGTGAAAGTTTTTCTTTTTCGGGCCACCCTGCCTTAGTGGGAATCGGCCAGTGTGATAAAAAAATAAATAGAAATAATATATATATATATATATATATATATTATCACACAGCAGCAGTGTCCAAGATTATAAATTACAGTGGACCCTCGAATTTAGTCCTGACTTTTCTGTATGCAAAACTATTTTTATTATCTATAAAATGTATTTTTTGTTAATATTTTTGGGTGTCTGGAATGGTTTAATTGGATTTATATTATTTCCTATGGGAAACATTAACAAAAAATACATTATATAGATAATAAAAATAGTTTTGCATACAGAAAAGGCAGGACTAAATTCGAGGGTCCACTGTACTTGGATTATTATTTTGAATACTGAAATTATATCTGGTAATCCTAGCGTCCTTCGACATAAAATATTATATTTTAATAGTTTTTCATAACTTTTATTTCTAACTGATGACATTATTTTTTATCGTTATTCTCTTCACACTCTCCTGCTGATACTAATGATTTATGTAACGTTGGGGTCGGACGACTATAATTATACGGTGTTGTCGTGATAACATCTTCACCAACAGAGTGATAAATCAGTATTGTTCCTGACGTTGCTTAATCCATATTTTTGTGAAAAACGTTCTGTTAGCTTTTGATACTCGCGATTAGACATTAATTTGCTACGTTGTTACTTGCGGGTAGATATTGTTACTAGCGGCTAGACGTTGTTACTTGCGGGTAGATATTGTTACTAGCGGCTAGACGTTGTTACTTGCGGTTAGATATTGTTACTAGCGGCTAGACGTTGTTACTTGCGGTTAGATGTTGCTACCTGCGGCTAGACATTGTTATCTGCGGCTAGACCATCACCTGTACACCATTACCCATCACCACCGCCCTCCATCATTCACCAACACCTACAACCACCAACCTCCAACACTCTCCATCACCCACAGTCACTCACCACAGCCCACCATCACCCATAATCACCCACAATCATATATTGTCACCGACCATCACCTGTTACCAACATAAACCCATCACCTACCACTACCCACTATCACCCACCGGCCAGCATTTAATATTATCCACCAACACCCACCAACACCACCCAACATTGTCAGCATCCACCGTCACCCACAGCCACACACCATCACCCGCCATCACCTACCATCACACACCACTACCATTTACCATTCCGAGTCTCTCTCTATCCCCCTCTCCCTCCTTCTAAAAGCCCAGGTGTCAGGTGAGTTCGATAATATTGAACAAAATTCGTTTAACCTCCTCTAATAATCTCTCCATCAGAGATTATTCTCTGGTACAGCAAGCCTATTTTCCCTTGCTCGAGGGTAGCTTAATACAGGCTATAATTTTTGACCAGTGATTTGTGAAAAGATGTCATGAAAAATATCAGTGTTACTGTTGATGGACGAAGCAGTACTGTCGTTAATGAGGTTAATTATTGTCTGGGATATTAGTTGATGCTATTAGGCATGTAGGGTAGATATTCTTCTTTTGTTATTTTGGGGTAATAGTATAATCGGGGGAGTTTATCTGGCAGGGTTGGCATCGAATATGGTTTGGTGTGGCGATCAGTTTTCTATGGAATGGTGGCGTTTTCTGAGTGATATGAATTCTAAATCAGGAGATATTGGAAGGTGAGGAAAGTCTGATGTGTGTTTAAGAACATAAAATATGAAAGGGGGGACACTGCAGCAGGCCTACTGGCCCATACTAGGCAAGTCTTTTTCAAACCCACGTAAATCATAAGCACAATTACACGAGTCACACACACACATACACACACACTACCGTAAATCTCATAGAGCAGGGAGATAGTGGACCTAGTAGCGTCCACCGTAAGGGCTGGGCCAGGAGCTGTGACTCGACCCATGCAACCACAAAGAGGTGAAGTAGGTGAGTACACACACACACACACACACACACACACTCACTGAAAGCAAGGTGGTGGTGATCTGAGTGAGAGTGATACCTGAGATGCAGATAGCTCAACCAGTGAGAGAGAGAGAGGGAGAGGGATCCAAGGGTTGGACATCACGCCAAACCTCTTTTCTGAGGTGCAAATAACGAGGAAAAAATAAACAACACATCGAAATCTGGCAAACATTACTATATAACCGTCAGGACTCTGAAGATGAAGCTCACTGATTCCTGAACACAGCGTAATTAGAACTTGATCTCATTAAGCAGGCAAAGGAAATGTGAGAAAGATCATAGGTTGTTGTAAAGCTACTCTCGGAAATAAACAAAATCAGAACTGAAAGGAAGGCTGTGGTAATTAAACCTCGTCTAGACTGAGTTAAGAAAAACAAGGATCGTATATGTTACAGTTTGTTTCCTTACCTGGAGGTTACCTGGAGGTTATTCCGGGGATCAGCGCCCCCGCGGCCCGGTCCATGACCAGGCCTCCCGATGGATCAGGGCCTGATCAACTAGGCTGTTACTGCTGGCCGCACGTAGTCCAACGTACGAGCCACAGCCCGGCTGATCCGGCACTGACTTTAGGTATCTGTCCAGCTCTCTCTTGAAGGCAGCCAGGGGTTTATTGGCAATTCCCCTAATGCTTGATGGGAGGCTGTTGAACAGTCTTGGGCCCCGGACACTTATGGTGTTTTCCCTTAGTGTACCAATGGCGCCCCTACTTTTTATTGGGGGCATTTTGCATCGCCTGCCCAGTCTTCTACTTTCGTAGGGAGTGATTTCTGTGTGCAGATTTGGGACCATTCCTTCCAAGATTTTCCAAGTGTAGATTATGATATATCTCTCCCTCCTGCGTTCCAACGAGTACAAGTCAAGTGCTTCCAAGCGTTCCCAGTAGTTAAGGTGCTTGACAGAACTTATACGTGCAGTAAAGGATCTCTGTACACTCTCTAGATCTGCGATTTCACCTGCTCTGAATGGAGATGAGGAACGCAGAACAAGGTGATCAAATAACGACATACAAAATATTTTATCATGAACAGAAGATACTGAAAGAAAAGATGGAATAAGATGCTCTCATTTTCCATCTCCTAATGATAACAAATCCACGCACAGATACACACTATTGAAGAAAAGATACACACATCAAAACTTGGAAATATAATATACAAACTGGTATAAAAAAAACTAATATACCATTAAATTAAATTCTTTTTTGACTTTCCTGAGAAAAGTCTCGTCTTTCCAAGTGACGTAACCCAAGTTTTTGTTTACATCCAGAGCATCGCCTCCAGGCGCCCGCCTTCCTTTTAATTGCATTATGGAGAATTCTTGAACATATATATATATATATATATATATATATATATATATATATATATATATATATATATATATATATATATATATATATATACACACACACTGCCGCTCTCCTTTCCTTGCGGTGCGTTTCCTCTCTGACCTCTTTCTCACATTTCCTAAAATTACCGTTCTCTGTATAATTGACCTTTTCACAAAACACATTTTTCCCCCTGTCCTCATTGTGCAATCTTAAGACATTCTCTTCTCCCAACCCTCATTTTTCTTCCTCTCTCATCTACGTCCTTCCTCGCCACTTGCCTGCGGACTAACCATCATCTGTTGCCCTGTTTCCCCTCTTAACGTCCAGTTCAGGGGCGCCCAATGAAGGATAATAAAACACGGTCGCCTGGAGAGAGGGAGGGGAAAAAAACTCAGGTGTTTCTCTTTGAAAGGGCCAACCTCAGCTCTAATTAAAACAGACTCTTGTTTGTTCATTTACTTATCTTGTTTATAAATATGTTCTTTGTCCGGAGTCTTTCTCTTAATTAAGAGGAAACGAGCGAAGAAAGGTTACTCTTTTAGACGAATTAAATAATAATTCAAATTATTTTTTAATATTTATTTAATTAGAGTAGCTGTTCAAATTAACTAATACTGAGGATTTAATTACTTCACCATATATATATATATACATATATATATATATATATATATATATATATATATATATATATATATATATATATATATATATATATATATATATATATATACATACATGCCTAACATGTGCATAACATTATATGTAAAATACTGTGGATCGTAAGGCACCATACGCTGCTGAGGCAATTCGGTCGATGTTCGCCATCGGCAATATTCTCGGCGCTGTCTTCACCCCAGGATCTTCTTGGGTGAAGGAGAAGATGAAATGGTATGAGATAATATTAAACTGAAGGAGAGAGATAACTGTTGATGACGCTAAGGAGCGTGGAAACAGATGGAGAGAGAGAGAGAGAGAGATATTAGAGACATACAGAAACAGCCAAGAGAAAAATGGAAGGAGAACGAGGGGAAAAGAGTAATTGTGAGAAAGTGAGGGAGTGACAGTGAGAGAAGACGGAAATAAGTAGAGTGAGGGATGGTGTTAGATTAAGGGTGAGTAAGAGTGAAGATGAGAGAGGAAAAGTAAAATGAGAGGGTGGAGAAGTAACTAATAGAGGGAGGGAAGATTGAAGGTTGGAGGGAGAGTAAGTGAGAATGGCAGAGTGAAGAAGAGAGAGGTAGGGAGGATGGAAGAGTTCAGGAGGGAGAGTGGAGGCATAATAGTGATAATGAGAGAGAGAATAATAGTGAGGGAGAAGACGGGAATGGTAGTCAATGATAATGAGTAGGAGGTAGAATGAGTGACGGGGAGAGAAAATAAGAGAGGGAGGAGGAAGAATTAGGAATGTTAAGGGAGGTAAGGAAAGAAAGGGATAGTGAGGGAGGGGATGGAGGGAGAGAGATTAAGGGAGAGAAAGAGAGGCAAGAGAAAAAAAGAGGCAGTATGGGAGGGATAAGGAAGCAGGGAGAGGGAAGGAGAGGGAGGAAGGAAGGGAAGGAGAGGGAGGAAGGAATGGAAGGAGAGGGAGGAAGGAAGGGAAGGAGAGGGAGGAAGGAATGGAAGGAGAGGGAGGAAGGAAGGGAAGGAGAGGGAGGAAGGGTGGGTGGAATGGAGAGATGAGAGCACTATTATAGTACAACTCAACATATCTTAACTTCCGCTTTAAGTTACATTGCTAATGTACAGGAAAAACAAATATTACTATTGTTTTGCGGAAAGAAATATTTCTCAGAACTGAATTCAATATTTTACACATTTAATATCTTATTATTTTTTTTTAACTCATCGGCCGTTTCCCATCAAGGGAGGGTGACCCGAAAGAAAAAACTTTCACCATCATTCACTCCATTACTGTTTTGCCAGAGGTGAGCTTACATTGCAGTTATAAAACTGCAACATTAACACCCCTCCTTCAGAGTGCAGACACTGTACTTCCCATCTCCAGGACTCAAGTCTGGCCTGCCAGTTTCCCTGAATCCCTTCATAAGTATTACCTTGCTCACACTCCAACAGCACGTCAAGTCCTAAAATCCATTTGTCTCCATTCGCTCCTATCTAACACCCTCACACATGCTTGCTGAAGTCCAAGCCCCTCACACACAAAACCTCCTTTACCCCCTCCCTCCAATCTTTCCTAGGCCGACCTCTACCCCGCTTTCCCTCCACTACAGATTTATACGCTCTCCAAGTCATTCTACTTTGTTCCATTCTTTCTAAATGACCAAACCACCTCAGCAGCCCCTCTTCAGCCCTCTGCCTAATACTTTTAGTAACTCCACACCTAATTTACACAATACGAATTCTCTGAATAATATTTACACCACACATTGCCCTTAGACTAGACATCACCACTGCCTCCAGCCGTCTCCTCGCTGCAGCATTTGCAACCCATACTTCACACCCACACCACGACGCCTTTCCTCACTGATAAAGACAAAATTAAGCCGATAAAAAGATTTACGATTTACCAAAAGGTTATGAACTTAATTAAACACTCTTTAGGAGTGAAAAAAATGTTAGCAACATTAATAAAAGTTATGGAGACGGATGAGTCACGGAGGAGTACACTGTTAACATTAACAATAGACTCTCCTTCCCCCCAACCACCAGTTCCAACCCCCCCCCTTCCGTCTCTAACTGACACCAGGGTTGGGGGGGGGGGAGGCAAACGCCACCACCATAACAACCTCTCCGCTAATATTATAAACTATCAGACGTCTGTTCCACCCTCGTATTAATCTCCCAGCCTTTCCTCCTATAAGTTTGTCGTGTTTACCTTGGTTATATACCCTGAAGTTGTTGTATTTGTCGAGTTATGGTCCGCTGAACGTAATTATGTAACGGATTTATGTAAATATTTGGTGTGCTGAAGACCAGCTGATGGGGGTTACGTTATCGAGCCGAGGAGATTAATTCCGGATTGCATATTCCAGAGTGATTGGGATGGAGGAAGAGGTGGGGGTATGGACATTGTGATATGCCAAGTGACGCGCAAAATAATCTGGCAGGGAGGGCGCTCTCCCAATATATACACAATTTCATACATTAAATGCAGTGGAATTTGAGGCGAGATCTGGTTTCGATTCCTGTTGCAGTTGTAATTTATCAGGCCAGTGACCGCCCTGGGGGACAAACATGGTCTCGCGCATATCTGGAAGCGCATCTCACGGAGACCTGGAGGTAACAGAGCGCATGACCGTCTCTTCCATGCTCTTCCTGGTAACTGATTCATGACGTCTGTTTTTTTTTAGCTATTATATTACGCAGAAAATTTCTCACTGATTATTTACTCACGAACGTGGCGAATATTGCGCTTTACGGAGAAAAAACAAATTACTTTATTCTTATTATTATTTTTATTATCGTTGTTGTTGCTGTTATTATTATTATTATTATTATTATTATTATTATTATTATTATTATTATTATTATCATCATCATCATATGAGAGAAGCTCTAAACCCTTAGGGATGAAACGGCGCCTGAGGGAATGAGAGGTTTTTCATACTATTCCCGTTGTTCTAATAATGACAGTTGAAGTTATTTTAGCCTTTCCTCATGACTCGTACCCCTTAGCTCTGGAACTAGCTTTATGGAATACCCATGCGCTTTTTCTAGTGTCTCAACATTGTTTATATCAGTTGTGGGTTCCATGACGGTGGTGCATACTCAAAGACTTGTATATATGACCCTGAATGACGCTAACGAATTTCTTGAAGTCTACTCTTAAACTTGCCAAACGAGCATTATTTGTAGAAGTTATGAGGGGGAAGGGAGAAATTGGGGGTGGAGAGTTATAAGGAACACGGGAGGTTGTCGAAACGAAGGTAGATCGAATATAATTATGTTTAAGAAAAGGCAATGCCGTTCACCCGCCTTCCCCCGGAACGACAAGGTATCAGGAAGATATGAGGAACAAGTGAAGGAAACATAAGGAACAGTGAAGGAGACATAAGCAAACTAGGGAGATAGGAAGAACCAGTTATGCAGCTGAGGTATAACATTGTAAAGATCTTAAAATTCATAATCTTTGTTTCTCACAGGAAGAAGTTAGTGGTAAAGGAACTGTTGACGAGAATAAGTGGGGAAGAAGGAAGACAGGAATGCCAAGATGGGAATATTTGATTAGCCCGTTTGTGAAACATACTAGAAACAGTATCAGATACTTAGCAGTATTTTCAGTAATCAGGAGAATCTGGAAAATACCTGATGGCGAGGGTCGCAGACACATTAACACCCTCGGCAAGCTCAGAACGCTGAGTCCAGCACCTGCAAAGCTAGTTCGGTGATGCTTTAGCTTGCCATAGGGTCATTGGCTGCCCCACACTCGCATATCCTTAGTCCCAAGTAATAGTAACTCCAGCTCTGCCGGAACGTAATATATTCAGCTTTTGTAGCTGCTGGACACACTATATTATAGGAAATTAAAAGGATCTATTAGAGAGTAAGGAAAAGGATATTTAATTTTAGGGCATTATTTGCTTTAATTATTCTCCAACAAAAAGTTGGCTGTGTAATGCTGACATTTATATTTTGTTCGTAAGGGAAGAATACTTTTTCTGGTGATCCACAAAATATAAGAAAACGAACCCAACTTAAGAACAGGAATGACAGGGCCCCATAAGACTAGGGAGAGGATGAGGGTGAATCTTGCCAGCAGGAAGTTGAGAGACGGGGCCAGGAGCTAAGGATCGATCCCTGCAACCATAAAATGGTAAGTACATATAGGAAAGCACACATCTACAAAATACACTACACAAAACACACACACACACACACACACACACACACACACACACACACACACACACACACACACACACATCTTCCAAATATGAAAAAAATCAGTTTCATAATTGACAAGCGCGCGAGTAGGGGGTCGACTTAATTTCTGCCACAATCAAAAACGTCTGGTAATTGGCTCGTCTGGCAACAATTCCATTAAGTAAATAGGTTGGCTTCGCCATAGTCTCGCCTCTCCCAATTATAACCCAAAGATAATACAGGCTCGTTTGCTTGTTTTTATTGTATGAAGTTGCGGGGTTGTGGTGATTGTGGTGGCGTTAGGAGTGATGGTGAGTATTGTTGTGATTGTGGTGTTTAGATTGTTTGGGGTGTTAAAGGTGGTTGTTTTGGTGCTGCTGCTGGTGGTTGTGACGGTGATTGTGGTGTTGGTCTTGTTGTGGCAATGACTGTGGTGGTAGTGTTACGGGGGCTAGTGACAGTGGTAGTGATTGTACTAGCTGTGTTTAAGAGGTGGTAGTAATTGCTGTGGGAGTAATTCTTGGTGTGGGGTTATTAGTAGTTGGTGGTGACCGTGATTGTTGCTGTAGCAATTGTGTTATATAGATATTAATGATTGTTGTGGTAAAGATTGTGGTGATCGTGTTGCTAGCGGCGGTAGTGATTGTTTGGACTGGTGGTGAGATGATGATTGTGATAGAGATTGTGGTAGTGGTGGTGGTTGTGGTGGTAATCGTAATAGGGATGAAAGAGATGGCAGCTGACGTTGTAGTGGTGATGGTGGTGGTGCTGGTTGTAGTGTTGTTAGTGGGTAGTGATTATGCTTAGAGTTGAGGTGATGTTGGTGATGGCAGTGGTATTATTTAATCAGTTCTGACTGTAGTGGTAGTCGTTTTCGTAGTGGTAGGGAGGGGAAAGGGTAGCGATTTTGGTAATTTGAGGATAGTTATAGTAACTGTAGTTAGAAAGTGGTGGTAGGGTGATAAGGATGTCTGTTGCTGTGGTAATTAGTGATGGTGTTTTCAGCAGTGACAGCTGGAGGGGAGGATGGAGTGTTGATGTGGTAGTGGTTGCAATGTTTGGAAATGTTGAGTGTTGAGTGTTGCACGTTGCATTGCACGAGTATGGCGAACGTGTTTCTTTAGGTCACCCTACCTTTGCTGTGGTCAACAACTACGTATGCACAACCTAGCAATATTAAACACCGTCGCGCATTTAATAACATGAACCTGGGAGGAATTAATCAGACCCGAATCACCCACCAACTGGCAAGTGGTTCGTCTCCGAATTATGAAGAGTTGTGTACAAGGCGAACTGTGGCAAGAAGTTCTTTCTTGTAACTCGTAAAGCCCTTTATGTGAAGAGTGAGTGTGTTCGATCCCCATGGGCGAATGTTCGTCCTTTCTGTTAATCTGTGCATGTATGTAATGCATTAAGAATGTATGCGTAAAGTGTGAGTATATTTGCGAAAATAACTAATTGTAAAATAAATTCGGGACCAGAATGGCAGAATAAAGCTGACATGCCTGTCTTTGTTTTATAAGTTAATCTTTGGTAGATGTACTGGTGTGAGGACCTTGTTAACATGCTGGGAAATAATCTCTCTCTCTCTCTCTCTCTCTCTCTCTCTCTCTCTCTCTCTCTCTCTCTCTGTCTTTCCCTACCTCTTTTATCTCTCTCCTCTTTCA
This sequence comes from Cherax quadricarinatus, assembly GCF_038502225.1. NCBI lineage: Eukaryota > Metazoa > Arthropoda > Malacostraca > Decapoda > Parastacidae > Cherax > Cherax quadricarinatus. Next base: position 936,026 of record NC_091301.1, read on the forward strand.
TCTCTTTTCTCTCCCTCTCCTTGCTTTCTCTCTCCCTCTTTTTACTTTCTCTCTTCATTTTCCCCCTTTTTATCTCCTCCATCTCACTCTCCTCCTCCTACTCTCACCACCCTTTCATTCTCTCTCCTTCTCCCTTTCTCCTTCCTCTGTCTCTCCCTCATCATTTCCATTTTCTTACTCTCCTCTTCCACTAACCTGTCGTGAACGCCTCCTCCCTCCTTTCTTCTCTTCTCTCCCCTTGCCCCACTTTCACCCCAGCTCTCCATCTCGTGTACCACGGCGATACATCTCACCCCACATGGAAGGGGTGAAGTGAGTGAGTGAATGAGTGGGGAGAAGGGAGAAAGACATGATAATGAATCTCCTTTCTCTCCTCTTCTTTCCTCTACCTCTCCTCCCTCCTCTCTCTCTCTCTCCAATCCTCATTACTCGACCCTACCTCTTCCAGAATTCTCTTTCCAGCTGTTTGAATGAGAAAGACGCTTCCAAATTACACCTAAGATTCGTTTTCTCCTCAATGTTTTCCTTCATCAGGAAGATACAACGTCAACTTCAAGACGTTCCGAGGTGACGCAAAGTCTGGCGTATGACGTTTCAATGCGAGACGTCGCGATGGTCATGATATTTTAAGATACAGCGTTTCCTTTATGATATTGATATAATAATAATAATAATAGTAATAATAATAATAATAATATGAAAATAACGAGGAATAAGACGAGAATTACGACAAATAACGTAAAAAAAATAAACAAAAAATATAAGAACATTTTAAGTGGTAAAGTTCATTAAGGTTTTCATAATGTAACCTTAAGTGTGGCGAGGCACCTACACTAACGAGGTGCTTGAGTGTAGTGTAGTGTACACCCTGACACTAATACACTATCATGTGGTGTTTGTGTGTACTGTACTGGACGGCGTAGCATTTTCCTTAATATCTCCTTATTCCTTTCCCATTGTCCCCAGTTATTCTCTTTCCTGTACTATTCCCATTTTTTTCTCGCCTCTCCTCCCATTATATCTTTTAATCCCTCGTAAAGATTAAGGAATTCTTGCCGTCCTTATTAAGGGCTTTACTAAACTCGAGTAAGCTAGAAATTTTTCAGTGACTTGAGTTTCTAGCATCTCTCTGCTTTCTTTTATCATTTATATTCTATTTAAAAGTTTTTTTTTTACAACTGCAGAAAAGAAATAATTTATTTAAGAAAGTCCGATTTCAATAAACTTGGCAAATTGGCTCTAACATCGTCAAAAATTAGTACAATAAGCTGATTAGTAGATGTTTTTTCTATACATGTTATGAGGAAACTAATTATTTTTGTTTAATAAAGATGGCATATCACAATTAACACCTCGAACTGAACACAATTACAGAGTTTCAAGCCTGTCAGAAAAGTTATTTCTTCAGGAATTGCTTTGAATCCCTGCTTTTCCTTCAATACGTTTTACCTTGCCTTTACACATTCCTTCAACACATTCTGCCTTGTCTTTTCCAATTCCTTCAACATATTCTACCTTTCCTCTGCCCACTCGCACATATCCTATCCCTCCCTCTGTCCATTCTTTATACACGAAGTCGAGGTAAAAAAAAAATTGAAAAAAAATGGAGCAATCATTAGCAGGGTCCTCAAGAACACTAAACAACGTCTGGCTAGAAGCATCAAAGGCCAGGTAGGAAGTTTTGGAAATTGAAGAGTTCTTTGATTGTGTGGGTTGTTCAGTGCTCTTGGCAATAAATAAACACACACACGCACACACACAAACCATTGTTGCAAGTTTTAATAATCATTTTGGACTAATATTCCCATTAAAGTGTTAATATCAGATTGTTCCACTGAAAGTTCCCGGAGATCCCTGCGGGCATCCTGGGGATTTATAAAAATCATGATTAAAGCGAAAAGGTCCCAGGAAACAGAACTTCAAAGGTAACACAGGTGATTGGATATATAGATGGAGATTCAAGTTAGAAACATTCATTAATCATCTTGACTGAGTTCATCCTGAATATATTAATCTGTTTTAGTTCCTAAATTACCTAAAAGAATAAAGAAAACTGGAGATGGTGCTGAGAACATCTAAGTTCCTACATTTATTGGGAAACAAAGCATGAGCAGATAAGACTCGAAATAGCAGCGGCGACAGCGACAGCGGCGTTATAAGCGTCAACGTCAGCGGTATCATCAGCATCGGTGATGGCAGTAATAGTGGCGGCGGCGGCGGCGGCGGCGGCGGCGGCGGCGGCGGCGACGGCGGCGGCGGCGGCGGCGACGACGGCGGCGGCGGCGGTGGGAGCAGCTGCGTCGGATTCAGATTAATATTCATGTAACTCTTTTTAAATAAAAAAGAGAATTCACTTCACCAGCGTTTTTAACACCGGTAGACTGGCAGGAGGAAATGGAGGGTGAGGAGAGAGCCTTCTGTTATACTATCTTTGAACTAACTTAGACAGAAACGGTAAGGGGTAGACAGTAGCTTAGTCGTTGTCACTATGCACCTTCAAAATACACAGACCAAATAAATGATTAGCTTTTTTTTAATCTGTTTTCTTATATACTCCAGCGTGACCAATCCGTCTTCCCTCCCACACTCTCCCTCCATCCCCTTCCTCTACCTCTCCATTTGCTCTCATTCTCTTCCCCTCTTCCTCTCCATTAACTTACTTGGCTTCCCTCTGCATTAGGAAGACCCCCGCATAATGTATTAGTCTTGGATGCTGGAAGATGTGTGTTGGTCACGCCAACGATGAATGTCAATTGAGGGAGTTTACAAGTTACTGAGAAATAGCTGAATATCACGACACGTAGCGTTAAAAATCCTTCCGAGATATTCCCCAGAAACTGAAATTCACAGTGACGTGATTGAAATATTTCCATGAGTAATGTGGAAGGAATCGAAGTCGTGACCGCTAATGTCCTCGTCACAACACGCAACACTAACAGGTAAAAAAAAAATGTTGAACTCGCAGTCACGCTCTTCATCTTGGGTCGCTAGATACCTGAAGTCGATACCTGACCAGGTGGGCTGTGGTCCGTACACTGGATTGCGGAGTGCGGCCAGCAAATGAGGCCCTGATCTACCGCGAGGCCTGGTCATGGCCCGGGCCGCGGGGGCGTTGACCCCCAAAACACCCTCCAGGTAGATCTTAATCGGTGCTGCTGGTCCCCTATGCTACGGTCAGTGGGCTAAGTTACATCTTGGCGACACAGAGGTGTTGATTAATTTCAAGATTTAAATTAATACTGTCAGTCTGCTCTTCTAGTGATTGGTACTTGGTAACTTCAGAACCTAAATTCACTTACCTAACTGCTTGGTTTTTAGAAAAATGTTTTAAGTTATCAGGCGGCTCGGGATAGCCATGAACAACATTGTACTGCAACAAAAACTAATGTAAACAGTGAGATAGAAATAGAGAGACTACCCAGGGGCACACGCAGTCTCGACCCCCACAAACACATCTGGGTGAATGCACCGAGGCAAAAAACAGGGGACACGCCGAAACAATTATCTGGGAACCGGAAACAAGGATCCAATGAATTGTGATCTGGCCAGAAAGTGAGGAGGTGGAGGGGGGGGGAGGTGGTGAGGGGAGGGGAAGAGGGAAGTGGAGGAAGGGGGGTGGGAGGGAAAAGAGACAAAGGTGAAGGATAATTATGATGAAGGAGACGGGAGACTATGAGGAGAGCAGGGAATGAGGAAGTGAAGCAAGGAACGACGAAGGAATCTGGAGAGAGAGAGAGAGAATCATCTGACAGCGGAATAATGATGATTAGAAAAAAGTAAATGATAGTCAGGTCAAAAGAAGTTTTCTGTATTCAAAACAGAGAGGAAGATAAAACGGAATCAGAGTAAAATATACCGTGAGTGTGTGTGTATTCACCTAATTGTAGTTGCAGGGGTCGTGTGTGTGTGTGTGTGTGTGTGTACTCACCTAATTGTGGTTGCAGGGGTCGAGACTCAGCTCCTGGCCCCGCCTCTTCACTGACAGCTACTAGGTCCTCCCTCTCCCTGCTCCATGAGCTTTATCATACCTCGTCTTAAAACTATGTATAGTTCCTGCCTCCACTACATCACTTGCCAGACTATTCCACTTCCTAACTACTCTGTGACTGAAGAAGTACTTCCTAACATCCCTTTGACTCATCTGAGTCAGTTGTGACCCCTTGTTTCTGTGTCCCATCTCTGGAACATCCTGTCTGTCCACCTTGTCTATTCCACGCAGTATTTTGTATGTCGTTATCATGTCTCCCCTGACCCTCCTGTCCTGTGTGTATGTCTGTGTCTGTGTGTATACTCATCTATATGTACTCCCTTATGTGGGGTTGCAGGGGTCGAATCACAGCTCTCGGCCCCGCCTCTTCGCTGCTGATCGCTACTAGGTCCACTCTCTCCCTGCTTCAAAAGCCTTGTCGTAGCTCTTCTTAAAGCTATGTATGGGTCTCGTCTCTACAACTTCCTGACAACTCTAAAGCTGAAGAAATACTTCTGAAGAAATACTTCCTAACATCCATTTTACTAATCTGAGTTTTATACTTCCAGTTGTGCCCCCTTGTTCCTATTTCCCATCTCTGAAACATTCTGTCCCTGCTCACCTTATCAATTCTTCTCAGTATTTTGCACGTCATTATCATATCCCCCCTAGTTCTCTTCGATGTCATCAACTTGAGTTCCCTTAACCTCTCCTCATAGGATATACTTCATAGCTCCGGGACTAGTCTTGTTGCAAACCTCTGCCCATTTCTCCAGTTTCGTGATATGCTTGACCTGGTGTAGGTTCAACACTGGTGCTGCGTTCTCTAATATGAGCCTGACGTACACGGTGTACAGTGTCGTGAATGACGCCTTACTTAGATGTCGAAACGCTATTCTTAGATTTGCCAGATTCACATTTGCTGCAGCAGTAATTTGGTTAATGTGCGCCTCAGGGGATATGCTCGATATGATACTTACCTCCATGAGTGAGGCTTGCAGCCTCTGCCCTTCCCGAGCCTGTACCCTGTCTGCGGCCTTCTTTGTCCTAGCCTAAGCTTTATAACTCCAGGAGCCATTAGTCGGGCCAGGTCTGTAGCTTATCCTGATCCCTTTCCCTTTGTAGCCTATCTTGATCCCTTTGTAGCCTTTCCTGGTCCTCGTTCGCTTGTATTCTCATTAGTTTCACATCGTCTGCGAGCAACAGGAACACCTCTGAATTTATCCCTTCTTTCATATCATTCACCGACACAAGAAACAGCACCGTCCCTAGGATTGGCCCTTGTAGAACCCCACTCGTCACATGCATCCATTCAGACACCTCGTCAGGTACCATCATTTGTGGTTTCTTTCCTCTCAGGCATTCCCTAGTCCATTGCAGTGATTTTCCTGTTATTCCTGCCTGCTCTTCTTACAATTCAAGAAAATACAGTCTACGCATCCCTCTCTATCTCTCCTGTCCTACTTTTGCTACCGTGGGATAGAACTCCAGTAGGTTTGTGACACAAATTTTCCATCCTGGGAGCTGTGACGGCTGTCATGTACGAACCCGCTCCTTTCTGTGTGCTCCGCCACTCCTTTGATAATCTCCACCATAACTTTACATTCTATACATGTCAGCGACACTGGTGTGTAGTTTAATGTATGTGTGTGCGTGTGTGTGTGTGTGTGTGTGTGTGTGTGTGTGTGTGTGTGTGTGTGTGTGTGTGTGTGTGTTTGTGTGTGTGTCTGTCTGTGCGTGTGTGTGTATCTGTGTATGTTAGTGTGTCCATTGTGTGCATGCGTGTGCGTGCTTAAGCCTGTGCGTACGTCATGAGGGTGTGCGTGTCCACGAGCGTGTGCGTGTACGCGCGTGTGAGCATGTGCTTCTCTGTGAGTCCACCCATCCCTGGGTGCGTGCGTCCGCCCGTCCGTGGGTAGTGGGTGCGTCGTCCCCTCCGTGGGTAGGTGCGTGCGTCCGCCTCTCAGTGAGTGGGTGTGTACGTCCGCCCGTCCGTGGGTGGGTGCGTGTTTCCGTGCGCCCGTCCTTGCGCGATCGCGTTATCCCGCTAAGTGATAAAGATTGGGAACAAGCGACCGCCTTTGTCGACTTCAACCTCGTTACCGCCATCAATTGTCCGAGAAGAGAGGAAATATGTCGAAACAGTTTACCAGCTATCGCTCAAGTCGCCTTCCCTTCCCTACTCTCCCATTTTTTTGAAAAGGGGAAAGGAGGAGGAGGAGGAGGAAATAGAGGGCTTTTATCGAGTGCTGTCGAGAGAGGGAACAAGCAGACGAAGAAAGGATGAGAGCAAAAAGAAAGTCGACTGGGTGAGAGCAAGGAGGAGGAAAGAGGTGTTCGATTTGAGCACTTTAGACATTGTTGTTGTGCGGTATTTTAGGACTGGTTTTAAGTCTGAGTGAGAGGTATTTGTATGTGTGGTACAAGGGGTAGGGGGTGCTCGTACTGGCCTGTCATTCACTGATTAAGTCGCACCTAACCCACAATTTAGAGAGAGAAATTCATAAGAACATAAGAAAGGAGGAACACTGCAGAAGGCCTGTTTGCCCATACTAGGCAGATCCTATATAACGTCTCGTTCGGTCTATGCTGAGCCATTCGGTTAAGCCCAGCGAAGAGGGGGAAAAAAGGTGAGAGAAATGCAGAAACAAGTCAAGTGAAGAGATAACCATGGAAGTTATGGACAGTGTTGTAACTTCAATCTTCAGTCATTGATAATAATAATAATAATAATAATAATAATAATAATAATAATGTTCATTTATACAAGTACATGATACAACTTATACAGGCCATAGATAACGTCAGTGACATACTATATAGAAAGCCCCATGTTATGCAGAGCATTTCAGGCAACTTGGGTTAATTTCGTCCCCTAGGATGTGATCCACACCAGTCGGCTAACACCCAGGTACCTACTTACTCCACCAGTACCGGGGATCGAACCACGGACACTCAGTGTGTGAGATGAGTGCGCTACTAACAGAGCTATGGGTCACGAGTAATGTTTTCCTTGTCTCTCAGGTTGTACCATATACTTTAATGAGTCCAGCCACAGTCTCTGCCAAGTCAAGAGAGGACTGAGACTTCGCCACTCCTTGCCCTGAATGACCCCATACAGATTTGGCGTTTTATTTAAATGTAAAAATATTTTTTTTTACTTCAATGTGTTTACCCCTGAGATTTTCTTAACAGTGTCTATAGCTCATTTTGGGTCATTTAATTTTCCATTTCTTTCTAGTTCCTCCAATGGAAATAAATGGTATGAAATACCTACACGATTTAGAAGTAAACACAAATGCAGTATAATGCGATCCTTTATTATGTTTCGCCCACACAGTAGGTGAAACACTGTTAATGAAGAACTGCATTTCGTGGAAACTTATTCCACGAAACGTTTGTAGTACATATTTAAGAGCTCGTAACACATACACTTACATAACACTTGTACATATAACTAATATTTACCCTTCTAGGAAGGTTTACATAGGTAAAAACAGTAGTAACTAACCATAGGTATTATTAATACAGCTTTAGGACCTAAAATAGGTAGGATTAGGTTTAATGTAGAAAATTAGTTAGAGAACTGGCTACTCAAATTTCAAACCGAGAGACGCCAGTCAGTTAGTTGCATCTCAGTCATCACCGAGAGAAAACGCGACACGAGTGTACAGACAGAAAACCAGCGTTAATACACTTGGCTGGGGAACAAGATAACCTTGAGCGGTTTCCCAAAGTATAAGATACTTGTCCCTATCAGGCATACTCGTAGTGAGGCGAAATCTACAATTCCTAGCAACATAGTCTGCTGACATTGGGGAAAAGTTGGTAGTTAACCTGTGGGAGAGTGCAACCGGACACTCGGAGTGAAGTCCGTCTCCGTATGTGGTGTCCAGAGGGTCAGGGAATATCGAACTCCTTCCACCAAGTGAGTTAACTCTATGTTTTGTACATTGTCACGTCAGCTGCAGTAAATGTGTTGCAAGAGCCATTTGTGAGCCTGGGAGAATCAACCTGGGGCGTCTGCATCACCAGCACTGGCTAAGTTTGCCGCTCACCTAGGGGCAGTTCACACATAAATTTCCAAACTTCATTTGTGCCTATAGTTCCTCCAATGTCCAACAATTTTCGTCTATGTCAGTATCGCTGAAAATCTTGTACGTCGTGATCTTGTGTTCCCTATTTTTTCTCTCCTTCATTGTCTACAAATTTAGCTCCTTTTGGGTTTCCTTGTTCATTTTTTTTATTCTGGTGGAAAATATTTCGGTTTTCTCAAGCATCTTCATGTGCAAGAATAGATAGAGGCTCCACAGTGGTATTGTGCACTGGAGTATTAGTCTTATGTGCATAGTGTCAAGACTTGTGAAGGATTACTTTCAGAATTCTGAACGTAGTCCTTCCATTTTATTTGCGATTCTGAGGAAGTAGGTTCGGTGTAATGTCTACCCCGAGACTCTTATTCATCTGATTCATGGAGTTGTGTCCCGCTTAGTTTTTCTTACACAGATTATTTTTACCTCATTTTCCATATTCTTTATATTCCAGTTGTTTTAACAATTTCCGAAGGTACTTGCTAGACCATTTTCGCTGGTTATCCAAACTGTCCAGTAGTTTTCCCTTAGCAGTCACCCTACTGCATCTTCCTTATTAGCAAACAGTGATATGAAGGAATGTGTACATGTTAGGTCGTTGACATACATCAGGATGGATTCCAAGACTTACTTCTGTCCCCTTCCCAATCTACGTGATATCCTACTTATACTTCTCCAGCTTCGTCTCCTTTCTTCAGTACTTGTTTCTAGGATCTTGGATATATCCACTTCTCTCAGGCGCCTCATCAAATAATAACACATTTAACGATATATTAAAGTTCTACGCGGTCTGGAAATTCTCTTGACAATTCCGGTAATGATTCTTACCTATTTGTTTAATCCAGTTGGAATGCTGAGTCCTCCATATGCACCACTTTGCCACTTTTTGTGAGGTAGTAAACCATCTTGCTTCAACTTACGTGTTAGTTTAAGTTTTTTTTTCCTGGTGTGTTTCATAAGCAGTGCTGATTTTGACCTTTCTTTAGATGCAATGGAATATAAGTCACTTTGATAATTTTTGTTTTATCCTGGTTGATTAGGCCCTGATCCACCAGACTGCGGGGGCGTTGACCCCCCCAGAGCACCCTCCAGATATACTCCAGTATTATCCTAGGTAATTTATACGTGTGCGCGCGTACCACTATAACCACCACCACCACTATTACTTCTGAAACAACTACCACAGATACTGCTACCACTTAAACTACTACAACTACCACCATTATTACTTTCCCCTACCTACGATTCCCTGAACCTCCCTGTACCTCCATGGAGGTACAAAGAGGTACAGGTACTGGGAGCCCCTCTCGTTAGTAGCAAATTGACCGCAACGGACCAATTGAGAACCATCAAGACGGGTGTAAAGATTTTAATTACATTGCTAACACAATTAACTGATGGGCGGCTGATGACTGTGATTCTGATCCTGTCATATCGAGGGGAAAGTGCAAGCTCCCTCTTCCCTGCCTGATACACTTAGTAACACTTGATCTATTTAACAGCCCCAACTGAGTTCTGTAAAGTACTCTATAGACCTACTCTGTTTAACAAGAAGAATCAGTCGCTTCATATTCATGGGGGTGAAATAATGTGGGATAATGACGCACATTGTGTGAGAGTACAATGATTTATTACTTTATGAAGATAGTGGTATTACGGAATTATATTGGTGAAGTACATTTACAATGAAGTGGTCCGCTACAGTTCCTGTTTCAGTCTCCATCATATTCTTCAGCACTGGTTATGCTCTACAATAAGTCCAAATCAAATCCATCCAGCTCGGTGGCTTAGTCTCCTCTCTCTCTCTCTCTCTCTCTCTCTCTCTCTCTCTCTCTCTCTCTCTCTCTCTCTCTCTCTCTCTCTCTCTCTCTCTCTCTCTCTCTCTCTCTCTCTCTCCAGCACATAACCCCCTCGATCAATTGCAGAACAAAGGGGCTCAGTGTCTAAAGACACTTTCCTGCATTTCAGACTAAGTGGATGTTCTGCTGCCCAGTATCACAACCCAGCCCAACTCCAGCCTCTTTCAGGCTCTTTAAAGGCACATCTTTTCCAGGTTTCTTTTGGTATGCTCTTCAGGAGGCCACTTAGAATAAGCATCTAAGGGGAAGTTTCTTCCAAGAGGCCTCTTCCAGAAGGATTATTCAGGTAGGCCTCATCCAGTAAGCCGCTTTCAGTAGGGCTTTTCCAAAAGGCCTCTCTCAAACCCTTTCGATTATGCCTTCTGTACAAGTCTGACCTCCTCCAGCAGGCCTCTTTCAGTATGCCTTTAGCATTACACCTTCTCAGTGGGCCTTTTCCAGGAACTTTCGAAGCCTCTACCAGCAAGTCTCTTGTAGCAAGCTAGTTCCAGCAAGCCTCTTACAGCATAATTCATTCAGGTTTTGAAGAAATTTCTTTCTACTTATGAAATAATATTACTGGCATCAGAACAGCTCTACTACCATATACTACCAGCTTGAAGATACGATGGACTGCCAATACAGCCACAGTTTTAAAAACCATCTTATGTCTACCACCAGTCGTTATGTAAGTAGTACACAATACCGGCAATTATTATATATGTCGTTATTATGTACCAGTAATGTAATGATGCTTGTCTGACGCAGCAGTGGCATGGAAACTTGGTACAGATGATATCTTCCCCAACTCTATTGCTAACCTCTTGGACCCGCTCAGGTACATGAGTTACATACAATAGTGGATGTACTGTGACCGATGCCTTAACTGCTGCACCACTCTCCTGGCTTCGGTATGTAAGCGTCCATTCTCTTATCAAGGCTGAGGGACTGATTACCTCATTTTCCACTGTCTCTTCCAATGTACTGAAGAGCAAAGAGCCACTGGCCAGTAAAATGTCTTCGTGGTAAAGATGTCTAGGTGTTGCACCTGTGCCAGTTTTCATCCGTAACCCGTCACAGGTATGACGGCACTCTTGTTACTGTCATCCATCACCAATGTGACGACACTTTTAATTGTCATCCACCACCAGTGTGACGACAACTGTAACTGTCATCCACCACCACTGTGACGACAATTGTAACTGTCATCCACTACCCATGTGACGACGCTCTTGTAACTGTCATCCACCACCATTGTGACGGCACTCTTGTAACTCATCCACCACCAATGTGACGGCACTCTTGTAACTTATCCACCACCAATGTGACGGCATTCTTGTAACTGTCATCCACCACCAGTTTGACGAGACACTTGTAACTCATCCGCCACCAGTGTAACGGCACTTGTGTCATCCACCACCAATGTGACGGCACTCTTGTAACTCATCCACCATCAATGTGACGGCACTCTTGTAACTCATCCACCACCAATGTGACGGCACTCTTGTAACTCATCCGCCACCAATGTGACGGCACTTGTAACTGTCATCCACCACCAATGTGACGCCACTCTTGTAACTGTCATCCACAACCAATGTGACGCCACTCTTGTAACTGTCAACAACCACCAGTGTGACGGCACTATCACCACCGGTATTCACTTTTAAATATTTTAATCTTCTTTCAAAGACCAGAGACAAAACAATAACAAATCACATCTAGGTATCTGTCTCCAAGTTACTGACATGTTCAGACAAGTAAGTTTATTTAGGTACAGGTATACATAAGTACAATTATCATACATAGTCTAAATTACCTAGGATAACCCCAAAACAAAGTCAGAAAAAGTGACTTATTTCCAGTGGGGGGGGGGGTTCTTGTATTTCCATTGAGGTTCTTGTATTTCCATTGGGGTTCTTTGTATTTCCAGTGGGGGTTCTTGTATTTCCATTGAGGTTCTTGTATTTCCATTGGGGTTCTTGTATTTCCATTGGGGTTCTTGTATTTCCATTGGGTTCTTGTATTTCCATTGGGGTTCTTTGTATTTCCAGTGGGGGTTCTTGTATTTCCATTGGGGTTCTTGTATTTCTATTGGAGTTCTTGTATTTCCATTGGAGTTCTTGTATTTCCATTGGGTTCTTGTATTTCCATTGGGTTCTTGTATTTCCATTGGGGTTCTTGTATTTCCAGTGGGGTTCTTGTCTTTCCATTGGGGTTCTTGTATTTCCATTGGAGTTCTTGTATTTCCATTGGGGTTCTTGTATTTCCATTGGAGTTCTTGTATTTCCATTGGGGTTCTTGTATTTCCAGTGGGGGTTCTTGTATTTCCATTGGGGTTCTTGTATTTCCATTGGAGTTCTTGTATTTCCATTGGAGTTCTTGTATTTCCATTGGGTTCTTGTATTTCCATTGGGTTCTTGTATTTCCATTGGGGTTCTTGTATTTCCAGTGGGGGTTCTTGTATTTCCATTGGGGTTCTTGTATTTCCATTGGGGTTCTTGTATTTTCATCGGAGTTCTTGTATTTCCATTGGAGTTCTTGTATTTCCATTGGAGTTCTTGTATTTCCATTGGAGTTCTTGTATTTCCATTGGAGTTCTTGTATTTCCAGTGGGGGTTCTTGTATTTCCATTGGGGTTCTTGTATTTCCATTGAGGTTCTTGTATTTCCATTGGGGTTCTTGTATTTCCATTGGGGTTCTTGTATTTCCATTGGGTTCTTGTATTTCCATTGGGGTTCTTTGTATTTCCAGTGGGGGTTCTTGTATTTCCATTGGGGTTCTTGTATTTCTATTGGAGTTCTTGTATTTCCATTGGAGTTCTTGTATTTCCATTGGGTTCTTGTATTTCCATTGGGTTCTTGTATTTCCATTGGGGTTCTTGTATTTCCAGTGGGGTTCTTGTCTTTCCATTGGGGTTCTTGTATTTCCATTGGAGTTCTTGTATTTCCATTGGGGTTCTTGTATTTCCATTGGAGTTCTTGTATTTCCATTGGGGTTCTTGTATTTCCAGTGGGGGTTCTTGTATTTCCATTGGGGTTCTTGTATTTCCATTGGAGTTCTTGTATTTCCATTGGAGTTCTTGTATTTCCATTGGGTTCTTGTATTTCCATTGGGTTCTTGTATTTCCATTGGGGTTCTTGTATTTCCAGTGGGGGTTCTTGTATTTCCATTGGGGTTCTTGTATTTCCATTGGGGTTCTTGTATTTTCATCGGAGTTCTTGTATTTCCATTGGAGTTCTTGTATTTCCATTGGAGTTCTTGTATTTCCATTGGAGTTCTTGTATTTCCATTGGAGTTCTTGTATTTCCATTGGGGAACTTGTATTTCCATTGAGGTCCTTGATAAAACAATGTGCAAATTTGGTACTTAGATCTTAGACTAGTCTTCTTAGAAATATTTAAAATAAATTATTTAAGGTATTTCAATTACAAAAAAAAATTAATTTTTCAGTAATAATTTTTTTAAAATTAAGTCTTAATGCTGACCTAATTAAAATTACTTAAACTTTACAATTGCAATATAATGATTGATAATAATGTCAACTTGCAGTATTTAAAAGGCTTAAAATTACGACTTGTGGCAAAGGAATTTATTAAAATTTTCACCATATGGCATTAGAAGTGATTAAAATTTACATTGATATTTATATTTATATTGAAGATATTGAAGAAAGTGGTAATTCCTTTTAATATATATATATATATATATATATATATATATATATATATATATATATATATATATATATATATATATATATATATATATAATATATATATATATATATATATATATATATATATATATGTATGTATATATATATATATATATATATACAAACACTGTTCCAAGGTTCGTAGGTTCGAGTCTCCTTCAGCCAGAGATCAGTGTTTGTGTATATTTCGCCTGCTTTTGAGAATTCTTTGCATATATATATATATATATATATATATATATATATATATATATATATATATATATATATATATATATATATATATATATATATATATATATATATATATGAGGAATACAGAAGGAACGGATAGAAGGTAAAGAACGAGAGAAAGAGGAGAGGAGGTGAGAGGGAAGAGGAAGGTAGAAAGGGGGTGGAGGAAAGGGAAAAGGAGAGGGGGGGGGGGACGTCTCCGAGACAAAGGGCACCTCAACTTTTTACCTAATCAGACGCGCCGAAGAAAATTTCCCCAAAGACAGGGGAAAATGTCTTCATTTTGGTCATTAGATGAAAATAATTGGAAATAAAAGCGACCGACGTCCTGAAAAAGGAATTAAAATGTTATGCCCCGCGGGGGAGGTGGTGAAGGAGGGGTTATGGAGGGGGTGATAGGAAGGAGTGAGAGAGGAGATTATAGAAGGGGTTAGAATGAGGTGAGAAATGGTAGAATGAAATAAGTAAAGAGGATCATGTGAGAGAGGGTGAGAAATGTGGAAAGCACTTTGTAAAACGCAATAAGAGGGAAATGGAGATAAGTGAGGGGGGGATACGGAGGGAAAAGGATAAGGGAGAAAAGATAAGGAAGAAAGGATAAGGGAGAAAGGATAAGAGAGAAAAGATAAGGAAAAAGGATAAGGGAAAAAAGGATAAGGAGGAAAGAGAGAAAAACGGTGAGAAGATGAAAGGCATGATAAAGAAAGAGACGGAGTGCAAAGCAGTGAGACTGAGAGAAATCGAGAGAGAAAAACACTAAAAAACTGACATTTTTAGCCTTAGCCCCGAGGATGGAGTTTATCCGAGTTTATTGGTGAGCAGCATCGTCCCGCGAGTGAGTGTCCCGCCATAAAGACAGTACATATCAGAGCAAATTGCTGACACACCATTAGCGATACGATCCCCAGCCTTACCTGTCGTAACATTCAGGTCGCAACTACCTTAGCAAATTATAATTATCTGTTTGCGGCATATCCTGCGTATTTTGGCAAAATACGGAAAGTACACTGCTTGTATTCTGAAGGAGGGGTGTTGATATGTTGCAGATTTTTAACTGCAGTGTAGGCATGTCTCTGGAAAGACAGTGATGGAGTGAGTGATTATAAAAGTGTGTCTTCTTTTTCGGTTTACCCTGCTCGATTTTTTATGCTATTAGACATCCTGTGACGTAGCTTGAGAAAGTCTCTTCTGATCGGCTTCAAACTTTCTGGTTAAGGAAGGGTTAGGGTAGCAGTCAGTCACACACCTGGGGTAGAGAAATACAAAATTTGAAGAGGACTGAGCATCAAGTATTCTCGGTAAAAATATAACACGCATAATAACCTCAGAATATACAAAGTTTCGTAAACCCGCTGCCAAACAAAGCTACCAGAACGACGCTACTGACATTATAGCGAATAGAACCACAAAATATATAAAAAAAATATATATATTCCCAATCCGGTCCGTATCCAGTCTGATCCACTGGCTGTAGGTCGCACACTGGCTGTAAGTCGCATACCGGCTGTTAGTCGCACACTGGCTGTACATCGCACACTGGCTGTACGTCGCACACTGGCTGTACGTCGCACACTGGCTGTAAGTCGCATACCGGCTGTAAGTCGCACACTGGTTGTAAGTCGCACACCGGCTGTAAGTCGCACACTGGCTGTAAGTCGCACACTGGCTGTAAGTCGCACACTGGCTGTAAGTTGCACACTGGCTGTTAGTCGCACACTGGCTGTAAGTCGCACACTGACTGTAAGTCGCATACTGACTGTAAGTCGCATACCGGCTGTAAGTCGCACACTGGCTGTAAGTCGCACACTGGCTGTAAGTCGCACACTGACTAAGTTGCATACCGGCTGTAAGTCGCACACTGGCTGTAAGTCGCACACTGACTGTAAGTCGCACACTGGCTATAAGTCGCACACTGGCTGTAAGTCGCATACCGGCTGTAAGTCGTTCACTGGTTGTAAGTCGCACACCGGCTGTTAGTCGCACACTGGTTGTAAGTCGCACACCGGCTGTTAGTCGCACACCGGCTGTTAGTCGCACACTGGTTGTAAGTCGCACACCGGCTGTAAGTTGCACACTGGCTGTAAGGTCGCACACTGGAGACATCAACGTCAGTGGCTGCTGCAGCAGAAGAATTGGCAGTAGTGGCATCATAAACAGAGAAGGGGTGCGAGAGGCAATAACGATAATGTCAAAAACATTGGTAGCAGCAGCAGTAGTGGTGGCGTCATCGGTGGTGGCGTCAACAGTGATGGCTTACGTTTATGTAACACACTCTAAAAGAATAAAAAATTTGAGCCAAATTGATTGCCATAACCCCTACAATGACTCATACAGTCCTTAGGGAGTGAGAGGCAATGTCAGCGTAGGTAGGTACGTCATTGAAGTAAGCATTGTCAGCGTAGGTAGCAGTGTCAGGGAAGGCAGCAACGTCACTGGTGGCAGCGGCGGAGTCGGTGGAAGAATGCCAAACAACATGTATATATAAAAACCGTTCTGACTCGTAGGTGTACAAACCACAGCAAATTTTGACGAGAAGAGATATTTCTCTCCTAGTTAGGCTGAAGATATTATGTGTGTGAGGCAAAGCTACTCGGCGTCAGGCAGGAGGTACAACTAGGATGGTGCTTATGTATGAACGCCAGGAATGCCACGGTCAAATAAATACACTAATTTATAACAGCATCAACTTCAGTAGGCAATTTGGAAGACACTGGACATATTTGCACATCATGGACGATGCTCACATGTTTATAAAATTATGATCATTGGTATCACTAAGCTCAAATGTGCATAATTAAACCTTTTTTCATATATATACATCATTTTATAGTCAGTCAAAGCTCTGTCAGGTCACGATGCTTCACTGGACCGTCGCTATAATGTACTGTCAGGATAATACACTGAACAGTTGCCATTTCGTAGGTATTGCCTCTGTCTGGCTTCCAAACTGAGTGTCCCAACAACTGCTTGCTGGTTTCTTTGGCCACCTGGCAGCTTCCTCATAAGTGTACGGCAGTTTTTCTGGTTTTCGTACTTGTCAGAAATACCATCTCAAAATTTCGTATCATACCCTTCGTGTTTTGTTTTGTTTTCCGTACCGTGCAGTATGATAAAAAAAATATCGTACTGTAATTCTGTACTTTTTCAGTACTTTTAAAGAAATTTATTTCCATAACGCTTGGCAATGGAGATATCACTAGATTTCACCGGGTTTTGTCATACTGCATGTCCTGGCCTCTGTCACTAGGAAATTCGGAATTTCAGTAATTACTATAATGTGGTGGCGAATTTCAGTACATGACTGGCGATACTGTACGGTATTTTTCAATTTTTCTTACCTGAAAAGTACTGTACCGTACAATACCGTAATTTGGTACTGTACCAAATTCCGTACAGCGCCGCACCATTCCGCCAGCCTTGCTGGTGACTACTTCCTTATCTCCAACCAGTTGGCTGCTGACTGGCCCAAGTTCGGTGTCTACTCTGGACATACATACAGTAAACAAACCTATCAAAGCACGCTGCTCCGGAAAGTTTGGTTGCCGCTGTAACTGTAGGCTGCTGCAGATAGCCAGCCACAAACGTCCTGACTTCCAGGTAGCCAATCATGAGGAGATATAATGTGACAACTCAGGAACTCATGCCGAGATGTCATCTCCGGGCGCTACTGAACGTCTACTGCCTACCTAAGAAAATAAACTCAAGCTTATTTTCTCTTTTGTCGTTGTTCCAGGCAACCACACTAAACCCCGAAGCACGATCTCTGATAGCTACATTTCTAGCAAGTACTTGAAAGCGCGATATGGTGTATGTATTCTGATTGATTCTGACACCTGCAAACATACTAGACTGACCGTTCAACTCTGCCTAGAAGGGAACCACCTCTGGAATTTTATTTAGTATTACCGTGGAAAACGTCCGCATTTATTTTTGCGTCGCACACACACTAGCAACACTCAAAGAGTAAGGCGCTCTACGTTACACAGAAGTACTGTAAGAAACATTACTTCTACTGTAGACAAGATTGATAAGTTAGACACATGTGAAGGTGATAAGTTAGACACATGTGCATCACTTGGGTATCTTTATTGAGGTACCCAAGTGTTGCACATGAGTTTAATTTATAATACTAATATTGTTGTGGACGGACTTTGCCTCTTATTACTATTTTGTAGTATCGTGTCATCTCCCTGTTTTTCTTTTCTACACACACACACACACACACACACACACACACACACACACACACACACACACACACACACACACACACACACACACACATACACATACACACACACACACACACCTATATTCTAAAAGTAAGACACTGTCAACAACCTGTTTTGCTACGTGAAAATCTTTTTTGTGCTTTTCAACACAGAAAACGTTGTTGTGTTCGTTATCACTTGGCTAATAAATCCCACTTAATTAAAAATCTTTGTATTTGAAGCCTTAAGTTGTAGATTCTTTAAGACTCTGTGTCTGTCTGCGCCATTGTAAAGTTACGAGTAAGAGAGACTAAAGGAAGAGAAGGCCTGAAGACCGGTTGGAGGAAAAGAAAGACTGAGTAGAGAAGGAGGATAAGAAAGGAGGAGGAGGAGGGAGAGTATGAGGAAGAGGGAGGATGGTGAGGAGGCGATGATTTACATAGTGGAGCACAGAATATGTTATCTGCTAAGTGTAGCGTGCGTAAAATTCAATTAGAATGACGCCACCAGCCGCCGCCCACACTGACGCCCCCTGTGGCTCACGGTGACGCCCCCGGCCACCCACACTGACGCTACCAGCCGCCCACACTGACGTCAGCAGCCGCCCACATTGACGTTCCTTACCATCCATTACTGACACCCACTCTCTCACCACTACCCCACACTGACGCTATTAGCCACACGCACTGATGTCCCCGGCCTCCCACACTGACGACCACCCACACTGACTCCCAAGGCCGCCCACACTGACTGTTAACCTCCCCTCACCACACTGAAGCTCCTGGTAACCCACACTGACGCCTACCTTCATAGCATCCACGCATCATCATCATCACCATAATAATAGTTATAGTAAGTAGAAGAATAGGCGAGAGAGAGAGAGAGAGAATCCCATGCATATACAGACGACTGTACTCTGACATTTACTTATCCAAGAGAGGAAATGCCAGCTGCTCTAAGTTACATCAATTACCAGCTTACAGCTATATCAGCCTGGGAAAAACGATAGCAGGTTACATTTGCTTCTGAGAAAACACAAATGATGATGGTTTCTAGGCACCATGATGATAATACTGGAGCAGTGGTAAGAATGAATGAAAGAGTGATTGTACCCGGGGACGAAGTTAATATCCTTGGGGTGAAATTTGACTCCAGACTGACTATGAAGAGCCACGTTGTAAATCTTGCAAACAAAACTGCCAGGAAGCTTACAGCACTTGGAACGTATATCGCATCTGCTTGACGGCAGAGTTATAAGATTCTGTATGAGGCACAAATACGCTCACACCTTGAGTATGCTCCACTTTCTTAGACTGCCTGCCCTCCGCCTCATCTGCGACTTCTTGACAGAATACAGAAAAGAGCAAGACGACTCATCTCTCGGCTGGACCCAACCTGGACAGATCTGTCATTTCAAAGGAGCCTTCAACACCGGAGGGATGTGGGGTAGCCTTACTGTTATGTACAAAGCCAACATTGTCAAGGGCTTCACTCCTTGGACAGCGAGAAGTGAGCTTCTGCATCACAAAACGGACAGTAAACAGCAACTGCGCTCTAGTTGTACGCTTCTTAAGAACATCACTTCATCTCAGATCATTTATTCCTGGGATGACTCGAGTCTGGAACATGATCGTACAGCATAATGATATAGATGAAATGAAGTTAGTTGACCAAATGAAATCGTTGCCCCACAGATGGCTCGAACTTCATCCTGTTCCCTATTTGTATGTCTCATACCAATAAAAAAAAGCTTTAAAATAAGCTGATGTAGGTGACAGCTCTTAGCTTGCAAATAAAGTTGGGAACCCTTAACCTAACCTTGTAAAACCCCGTGTAAAGAGAGTGAGTGAGAGAATAGAGAGAGAGAGAGAGAGAGAGAGAGAGAAAATTGTTGGTGGCGTCGTCTGCGAGTGACAGTCACTCTGGAATTACGCAAAAACTGTAATTGTCTGGCGGGTGAGGTGAACACAACTGATTGTAAACGTTTAATCCGAACCAGATACAAATGTCTGTTGTCTCTTTGTTTCTTTTTAGTCAATACTATTTCTCTCTCTCTCTCTCTCTCTCTCTCTCTCTCTCTCTCTCTCTCTCTCTCTCTCTCTCTCTCTCTCTCTCTCTCTCTCTCTCTCTCTCTCTGTCATTCTTCTCTTCTCTCAGTCATCTCTCTTTTCACGTTCCTTCTTTTTTTCTCATTTCTCTCTTGTATAGTTCCTCTCTTTTATTCCGTTTCTCTTGTTTATTTCCATTCTCACATTTTCACGTTCCTCTCATTTTCTCGTTCCGCTTTTTTCTAGTTCCTCTCCTCTCTCTCTCTCTCTCTCTCTCTCTCTCTCTCTCTCTCTCTCTCTCTCTCTCTCTCTCTCTCTCTCTCTCTCTCTCTCTCTCTCTCTCTCTCTCTTAATAATCTTTTCCTGTTGGGTTCTGGATAATGAAGATCTCACCACAGGAGATCCTTTCCTGCTTTCTCCACTGATGCTCTCATTAACACCTTTCATTCATTCTCTCTTCATCTCTCTGTCTCATTCTTTCTTTCCCTCATTCTCTCTTATTCTTTCTCTCTCGTTCTCCTCTCTCTCAATCCCCTATATATTGCATTCCTCCTCCATTTGTAATGCTTTTCTTGTTCTTTTTTACCCTATTCTTCTTTCTTTACTTCTTATACTTCTTCTTCTTCTTTTTCTTCTTCTTCTTCTTCTTCTTCTTCTTCTTCTTCTTCTTCTTCTTCTTCTTCTTCTTCTTCTTCTTCTTCTTCTTCTTCTTCTTCTTCTTCTTGACATAATCAGAGCTTGGCTATGATTATGTCAATATAATTGCTCAAAGAAGGTAACCATGAATAATCAGTGATACATAATCTATGATAGGTAATCAATTATGTAATCAATGATAGGTAATCATAGAGACTGACCCTCTTGCTTGATACACCTTGCAACCGCTTGCAAAGTGAGGTTGTGAGGGTAGAGGGAGCGGAACTTGATGCTCATGAATGGTTATGGGTGTTTCCTCTCATATAGTCCCATGATCATGGGTGCTCCCTCTCATATAGTCCCATGATCATGGGTGCTCCCTCTCATATAGTTTAATGGCGGGAGGTTTCAAAGACTAAAACAGAAAGTCTTCGCTACTCATCAATCCAGTTGTACACACACCGTGCCAGTTGCACATACCATTCCAGTGTACACACACACACCATTCCAATATGCAGACACACACACCATTCCAGTGTACACACACCATGCCAGTTGTAAACACACCATTCCAGTGAACGCAGACACCATTCAATGTACACAGACATCACTCCAGTGTACACACACACACACCATTCATCTTGACTCTGAGAGGAACACACTTCTTTGTGCTTCTTGATGACGTCCTTGAGACTGTCTTCAGTTATGATTGTCTTCTTTAGACTAACCATACCACGGGCGGGGATAGAACCCGCTATCAGAGAGTCTCAAAACTCCAGACCGTCTCGTTAGCCACTGGACAAGCTAGCCACAATAAAATTCGTCCAACTAGGTATGTTTCTACAACATAGGAAGGTTAGCATAGGCACCACTGAGACCACAAATGCAAGTTTTTACAGACGAATCTCCAGCTAGCATGGCCGTGACGAACTCTAGCTCAAGTCCCCTCAAAGCCGTTAACATAACTCATGAAATCGTAATGACACGATTGCAAACAAACCATACCACGGGCGGGGATAGAACCCACGATCAGAGAGTCTTAAAACTCCAGACCGTCGCGTTAGCCACTGGACCAGCTAGCCACAATCGTGTCATTACGATTTCGTGAGTCAAGTTCTTTAGACTCTTCTTTAAGGAGACACGACGATAGCCATGAAACACAGAAAGTGAGAATAGAAGTATTCTCACATAGCCCAAGTCCTTTTATTTTCATCTTCTGTTTACCTTTGCTTATTTTTCTTGGTTTTTATTTAATTTTTGGTTCCTTTTCTTGATCTTTATTTTGCTGTTTTCTAATTTTACCTTTTCTTCTAATTTTTGTTTTATTTTTTACTTCCCGTTCGTCTCATTACCATAATTAATATTTTTCTCCGTCGACCCTATTTTTTATCAGTCCTCTGTCTTCTATGTACAGAATTATTTCAGTTGTCGTTGACGGCCTCGACGACTCTCTTCATCACCTCTTCCACCGGGCCCCTCACCCCTCAAAGCCATCAGAAAAGGGGAAAGGGTTACCGAATGAGAGGGGTGTTGACGTCTTGATGGTTCTGGTGTTTATGAGCTAGCACTGTTGTTGTCTATGAGAGCTTGGTGACCATGACAGTGAAGTTCACATTATGAGTCTTCAAGATCTTAATGTCATAAAAATAATGAAAAAATATAATGACAATAACGTTAAGGATATAATATGCGTACGTCTAGCCAACACTTCTTTTTGTGCGGCTGGAGTTCATTCTGTTTCTATGTGTGAGAT
This sequence comes from Cherax quadricarinatus, assembly GCF_038502225.1. Classification (NCBI taxonomy): domain Eukaryota; kingdom Metazoa; phylum Arthropoda; class Malacostraca; order Decapoda; family Parastacidae; genus Cherax; species Cherax quadricarinatus. Next base: position 958,519 of record NC_091301.1, read on the forward strand.
GGCCCGTGGTGCTAACACGGGTCCAACAACACAGATATGTACAAAGAACGAACGGTGTCAACAGTGATTAAGGCACTGGAATCTCTAATTACATCTCATGGATTAGAGTAAGGCGCAGTTAAACTTGCAGCAGGCCCTGATCCACCGGGAGGCCTGGTCGTGGACCAGGCCTCGGGGGCGTTGATCCCTGGAATACCCTTCAGGTAGACTCCAGGTAGGCATGGACGAAAAGTGCCTTGAGGCGACCGTCATCAAACAAATCGGTGGTGTCTGCCCCATTTTAAAAATTCTTGACCACGGAATTCCACGGAATACTACCCATGCAGACAATAGGGCTCCCAGCATCACATAATTCATTTTTTTTCTACACCTCGCTTCTCAAAATACACCGAACATCTCATTCTACACTCCACTGCCTACTTCACACCCCACTGCCCCCTCTTCACCCCACCGCCTACATTATACCTCACTGCCCCCTCTGCACCCCATCACATATACTATATCCCACTGCCCCCTCTGCACCCCACCACTCACTATATCTCACTTCCCACTCAACTGCAGTTTTCTAGTGATCTGACCCAACTTTCCTCTTAGCGCCTGATTATTATAAGGAACGAACTCCGTGTTCTCTATGTAACGAGATACATCACACTAGGCGAAACGACTTTTTAGTTAAGACTGACTGTATCTTTGATTTACTGATTGGCTTTCTTTGATTGTCTTGGCTTAATAAATTGCATATAGACTTCTGTTTTTATTCGGCACTGCTGAAACAAAAACATTATTTATTTTCAATCTTCTCTCCTCATCTTTCTCCACATCTTTCAATTTCCTTTACGCTTCCATACAATTTATTGTTTCGTCCTTCCTCAAAAAATTAAGAAGAAACATTACGGCCTCCTGATCGTCTCAATGACTGACTCGTGTTGACATCCGCCGAGTGGCGTCCCAAGTTACCCTAGCAACCCGGACGTAAACAACGCCTCTGGGACAGCTACAGACCCACGTAAAACTGTCTAATCTGCTCCGGAAGTCGTCGATATTGTGGCCAGGAATATTGGCCGATTAGATGATGCGGTCATTTAGAAGCAAAAGGGGATTGGCCGCTCACGCACGCCATTGGTCGACGACGCATGAAGTGGTAGAACGAATTTAATGAATGGATTTAGGAAACAATAAACTTGGAAGATGCTCAGCTGATGATGCAGCGTGAAATATAGTGGCACCATCTCGCTAGACCCTCGAGGCCAAACATTGAATAAATAAAAGCGCAAATATGTAAATAAATACATTCTCCCCTCTCTAACATTAATCCCAACGTATCTAGAGATTCAGATGAAGTACACAGAGGCAGAACCAGAAGTCTAGCCGCCCTGAGTTTGCTAGCTCGTTGCTTAAGCCACTGCGCCATAAATAGTGGCACTACTAGCAGCAATCCCTCCTCTGTTCTGGCCAGCCTACGCCATTGGGTTCTGTCTAGCCCCGGCTCTTTCCCTCAATCGCTCAACCATTCCTCTACCTCGCTTCTCTAGCACTATCTAAGTCTCCCTTTCACCCTTACGGGTCTTACCTGGGAGTATCCTATCCTATCCTAGTGGCTTATACGATGGTACCTGAAGTCTCAGAACGGCCAAATAGCAATGTTCGACCTTTGATCTCCCATGTGAACTGTTTACATTCGCTCATGACGGATTTTTTCGGCACGTATCTAAAGATAATGCAGATTCACTGCTTGTTCGATCATTTTGATCATTCTCTTCGAAAAATTTGGCTTCTAATTTCATATGCGCGAGGAGGTGGAGACTATCTTGGGCACTTGCTCATTATAAACAACTTATTGACCTTTTACTTACAGTTAGTATTTTAGGTTTGAAGCATATCGACTGCACGTGGAGGCCATTTAGGCTGCAGTTCATCCGTAAAACAATATTAAAAATATTTTAATTCTTTTAATAAGAATTAACGTAAAATCTGAAGGTATATCGTCTCGGTGAATGTACGTGGCAATACACACATATTGGTCATGATAAACAGAGATACAAATCTCAGTATATACACTGTTTTCAACCTCGTAGCTCAGTTTTACTATCAGCTATATTGTTTATAGAGAAATAATTACCTTATCAAACTTAGCCAGGGTTGTGGCAGCTGGATTCGGTAACCGGGACATATCTCTCCTCAAGATGTGAGGAGAGATATGTTATCAGCATCTCTCCTCAAGATGTGAGGACAGATATGTTATCAGCATCTCTCCTCAAGATGTGAGGAGAGATGCTGATAACAACTTGCTAAAGAATTCTTTACACGATTTGACTCCAGATGAAAGCTAATGAAATTCTTATCATATAAACAACCTTGGGAGACAATAAAGGAGGCATTTAGGTTAGAAATATTAACGAATTTAGTTACTACAATGTCAGAGTTGTAGGAGAAGCAAATTTTATGGAATGTTAACAGAATCTCTCGAAATCATAAATTATGTTTATCATCACATTCCTGGAGAAGCAGTGAACCCGCAAGGGGTCATACAGCGCCTAGGGATTGGGCCGGTGATTGGCGGGGGATGTGATGAAGCTAAAGTTAAATCTAATGAAGCGGAGGACAACACTTCACCAGACATCCTCTTTTATGTGTCGAAAGTGTACTAAAGAAGATTGACTGAGCTGTTCACGAGCATTCAGACCTCTTTATAAAGCGCTGCCAGGAAAGCAGCTGTAGTAGACTGAAGAAGTAACTGGCTGGCGAAACGTTTCCACAATATAAATACTAAATGTTGCACGAGCGTCTCACTTATCAACTTATTGGTTTTCCATACCATTTATTTACAAGATGGAGGGACGACCTAGTACAAGTACTATATATATATATATATATCAGCTCCCTTCCCTTCACTCTTGTGTGTGTCTTGTTAATGATGGAAGTCGGACCGAAGTGGATTATTTGTGTGTGGACAGGTAAGAACTTTAAAGATGAACATCAAAATGGTATAAAATACCGACAGGTTGGTAGGTAAGACACAAAGGCAACAGTTAGGCAACTTTATTCCGAAACGTTTCGCCTACACAGTAGGCTTCTTCAGTCGAATACAGAAAGTAGGCAGGAACAGTAGAGATGTGAAGACGATGTAATCAGTCCATCACCCTTGAAGTCGTAGAATTTGAGGTTGTCAGTCCCTCAGCCTGGAGAGTTCAGTTCCATAGTCAGGAACTATCTGAAGATCAAGCGACAGTGCGGAGACTTAAATACTGTCGGAAGGAGAGGTGCATAGTAGTAGTAGTAGTAGTAGTGAGAATGTAGCCACTGATAGGTCAGGTCCCTCTCAGATCCAACAGTTCTCACTTGAAAGGGTTGTCCAAGGTGTTTTCTGTACCAAGAGGCCATGTGTTGCAGTGTCTGACAAGATGAACATCAAAATGGTATAAAATACCGACAGGTTGGTAGGTAAGACACAAAGGCAACAGTTAGGCAACTTTATTCCGAAACGTTTCGCCTACACAGTAGGCTTCTTCAGTCGAATACAGAAAGTAGGCAGGAACAGTAGAGATGTGAAGACGATGTAATCAGTCCATGCACCTCTCCTTCCGACAGTATTTAAGTCTCCGCACTGTCGCTTGATCTTCAGATAGTTCCTGACTATGGAACTGAACTCTCCAGGCTGAGGGACTGACAACCTCAAATTCTACGACTTCAAGGGTGATGGACTGATTACATCGTCTTCACATCTCTACTGTTCCTGCCTACTTTCTGTATTCGACTGAAGAAGCCTACTGTGTAGGCGAAACGTTTCGGAATAAAGTTGCCTAACTGTTGCCTTTGTGTCTTACCTACCAACTTTAAAGATGGCATACCAGGTTGGTTCTGAAATTAATTCGGGACAGAACTGGGAGCAAGTAGTGCTTGATGGAAGAGTTTAGATTTAGAACAAAAAAACTAGGTGAACATATATTTGAAAGTAGCCGAATGTGTGTAGAAAAAAGTTTTTCCTTAGACTGACTCAGAAACAGTGGTAAGTCTCAAGTACATGTTGACCTGATACATGACTCAGTGTTTTGATATAAGTCGCACCTGTCTCCCATGGGACAATAGAATGTTTGTAAATACGGTACTATTGTTCTTATGCCATTTTCATATTATCTCTCTCTGTCTCTTTGCCTCTCTGTTTCTGCCTCTGTGTGTCTATTTCTTTCTCACTTTCTGTCTGTGTCTCTCCCTCTCTCTCTCTCTCTCTCTCTCTCTCTCTCTCTCTCTCTCTCTCTCTCTCTCTCTCTCTCTCTCTCTCTCTCTCTCTCTCTCTCTCTCTCTCTCTCTCTCTCTTTTTTCTTTTTTTTTTTTACACAGGGTTTGACAAGGTTAAGGATCCCTAGCTTTATTGACAAGCTATTTACAGGTTAAGGATTCCTAACTTTATTGACAAGCTAAAAGCTGTTACCTACATCAGCTCATTTGAAAGCATTTTTATTGTTATGAGACATACAAGTAGGGAACAGGATGAAATTGGAGCCATCTGTGGGCCAGCATTTTCATTTGATCAACTGACTTTATCTCGTTGACATCATTATGTTGTACGAATGTGTTCCATACTCGAGTCATCCTGGGTATATAGGATCTCAGATGGAGTGAAGTTCTGGAGAAGGGTACAGTCAGAGTGAAGTTGCTGCTTTCTGCCCGTCTCGTGGCATAAAAGCTTGTTTCACGCTGTCCTCGAAGTGGATCCAAGTGTGGTACTTTGACAATATTGGCCTTGTACATAACAGTAAGGCCACCCACATCCCCCCCCCTCTCTCTCTCTCTCTCTCTCTCTCTCTCTCTTTCAGGTTCATGCCGAAAGCCTCACACGTCGACTTAATTGAATAAGTAATCCTTCATATCGTGGCTTATTTTCCATCACGGGGGATTACTTGTGTTTGTGGATTTATTTTACGATAGTCCTGGATTTATATTTACGATTGCATCAGTCAGTCATAAAACCGCGAACGGACGGGAGGGAGGGATGAATGGACAGAGAGGGGCGGGAGAGAGAGAGAGAGGAGGGGGCAGGAAAAGGGTGAAGGGGAAGGGAGAGAGAGAAGAGGGAACTGTTACAATAAGCGAAGAAAGAAGCGAAATATCAGGAGGGGAAAAGAATAGGAGGCAGAATATGAAGGAATGGCAAGAAAAGGAAGGAGAGAATGAGAAATATAGAAGCATTATTAATTTAAGTAATCCACGTGTCTTATTCCACAAGGAGGAGGGAAGAGAAGAAAGTAAAAGAATGCGAGAAGAGGAGGATAGAAGGGGACGAGGAAGGTATATCTTCTTATTTATGTTATCATGTCTTCTCTTTTATGTTATGTCTCATCCTGTATATTATTATATCTTCTTTTTATGTGGTCATATCTTCTTCTTTGTTATCATATCTCCCCTTGTATGACAAGTTATCATATCTCCTCTTGTGTGATATGTTATATCTCCTCATGTATCATACTTTATCATATCTCTTGCATTGTGTTATCATATCACTTCTTGTATGATGCTGCATGTTATCACATCTCCCCTTACACGTTATCATGTCTCCTCCTGTATGTTGTTATATCTCACGTTCTGCTGCATTGCTTTTATGATTGTACGTGATCTTGCATGTTATTATATCTCCTTTTATAAGATCATGTATGACCTTGTGTCTTACGTCTTCTGTCTTATGATGTCGTATGTTGACATATCCTGACTCTTCCTCCTGTCAGCCAACGAGGATATTTACAATATCCTGACTTGTCTTCCTTAATTCCTAATGCATATTTGAAGAAACTCTTTCGTAGCCTTTCGTTAAACTTTCATAATTTATATTTTGATTCTGGCCCAACACATTATATGCTATTTTAACATTTTTACCAGATATATCTAAAAGCCATTTAAGACGGGTGCCAGAATAGCCATCAAATTCTTTGTTCCTTCGCGTGTTATATTAAATGGCCGCTTATACATTTTCACCCGCAGGTTTTTCTGGTTATCCTTTTAAATTATTTTCTTTTTCACGCAGTCTGTAGTCTCCAAGAGGCTTGTTTGGTATATTTTTTTTATCGCGTTGCTTGGTAAATATCTACTTGTCGCCTGCTCACTTTATCTCAATGGGTTTAACATGTGCTTGCAGTTCTCATAGTTCTAACTCTCACCACAGTTCTAACTCCTCCCTGAAAGTTAAATTCTCTCACTATAGTTCTCTCACCTTAATTCTCTAACTTTAGTTCTCCCACCATGGTTCTTTCCCTTTAGTTCTTCCACCATGATTCTCTCCCTTTAGTTCTCCCACTATGGTTCTCTCCCTTTAGTTCTCCCACCATGGTTCTCTCCCTTTAGTTCTCTCACCATGGTTCTCTCCATTTAGTTCTCCCACCATGGTTCTCTCCCTTTAGTTCTCCCACCATGGTTCACTCCATTTAGTTCTCCCACCATGGTTCTCTCTCTTTAGTTCTCCCACCATGGTTCTCTCCATTTAGTTCTCCCACCATGGTTCTCTCCCTTTAGTTCTCCCATCATGGTTCTCTCCCTTTAGTTCTCCCACCATGGTTCTCTCCCTTTAGTTCTCCCACCATGGTTCTCTCCATTTAGTTCTCCCACCATGGTTCTCTCCCTTTAGTTCTCCCACCATGGTTCACTCCATTTAGTTCTCCCACCATGGTTCTCTCCCTTTAGTTCTCCCACCATGGTTCTCTCCATTTAGTTCTCCCACCATGGTTCTCTCCCTTTAGTTCTCCCACCATGGTTCTCTCCATTTAGTTCTCCCACCATGGTTCTCTCCCTTTAGTTCTCCCACCATGGTTCTCTCCCTTTAGCTCTCCCACCATGGTTCTCTCCATTTAGTTCTCCCATCATGGTTCTCTCCCTTTAGTTCTCCCACCATGGTTCTCTCCCTTTAGTTCTCCCACCATGGTTCTCTCCCTTTAGCTCTCCCACCATGGTTCTCTCCATTTAGTTCTCCCATCATGGTTCTCTCCCTTTAGTTCTCCCACCATGGTTCTCTCCCTTTAGTTCTCCCACCATGATTCTCTCCCTTTAGTTCTCCCACCATGGTTCTCTCCCTTTAGTTCTCCCACCATGGTTCTCTCCATTTAGTTCTACCACCATGGTTCTCTCCCTTTAGTTCTTCCACCATGGTTCTCTCCCTTTAGTTCTCCCACCATGGTTCTCTCCCTTTAGTTCTCCCACCATGGTTCTCTCCATTTAGTTCTACCACCATGGTTCTCTCCCTTTAGTTCTTCCACCATGGTTCTCTCCCTTTAGTTCTCCCACCATGGTTCTCTCCATTTAGTTCTCCCACCATGGTTCTCTCCATTTAGTTCTACCACCATGGTTCTCTCCCTTTAGTTCTTCCACAATGGTTCTCTCCCTTTAGTTCTCCCACCATGGTTCTCTCCATTTAGTTCTACCACCATGGTTCTCTCCCTTTAGTTCTTCCACCATGGTTCTCTCCCTTTAGTTCTCCCACCATGGTTCTCTCCATTTAGTTCTACCACCATGGTTCTCTCCCTTTAGTTCTTCCACCATGGTTCTCTCACTGTTGTTTTGTCTCTCCTAAAAGCTAACAGACTGGTGTCAGCTCGTGAGTTATTAGTCAAATTCATAACTCATTTATTACAACACAAACACATAAAAAACTAAAACAAACAAAAATAAACTCTTCAGTTGGCTAAGTTTCAAGTCTGTCTACCACACGAAGGTTATTACTGCCGCAATATTCCTGAATGTTGACATCCGAGACACTTCAATCCCCGGGATGGGAAGTGATGTAAATTTATACAGACTCTCGGTGTATATACATCGTGAGGTATGCACCTGTGTATATGTATACACAATGATACACACCTCCCAGTGTATAGACACTGTGAGATATGCACCTATACATATATATGCAATAAGATCACAGTAAACAGGTGATTTCAGAATATGCAAAACAACCACTGTGAAAGAATAGAGAAATTCCAAGCGCTTTCGTGACTACTCACATTATCAAGGAACTATGCATAGTTCCTTGATAATGTGAGTAGTCACGAAAGCGCTTGGAATTTCTCTATTCTTTCACAGTGGTTGTTTTGCATACATATATATATATATATATATATATATATATATATATATATATATATATATATATATTTATATATATGTATATACATATATACATATTTATTTTTTTTTTATTATCACACTGGCCGATTCCCACCAAGGCAGGGTGGCCCGAAAAAGAAAAACTTTCACCATCATTCACTCCATCACTGTCTTGCCAGAAGGGTGCTTTACACTACAGTTTTTAAACTGCAACATTAACACCCCTCCTTCAGAGTGCAGGCACTGTACTTCCCATCTCCAGGACTCAAGTCCGGCCTGCCGGTTTCCCTGAATCCCTTCATAAATGTTACTTTGCTCACACTCCAACAGCACGTCAAGTATTAAAAACCATTTGTCTCCATTCACTCCTATCAAACACGCTCACGCATGCCTGCTGGAAGTCCAAGCCCCTTGCACACAAAACCTCCTTTACCCCCTCCCTCCAACCTTTCCTAGGCCGACCCCTACCCCGCCTTCCTTCCACTACAGACTGATACACTCTTGAAGTCATTCTGTTTCGCTCCATTCTCTCTACATGTCCGAACCACCTCAACAACCCTTCCTCAGCCCTCTGGACAACAGTTTTGGTAATCCCGCACCTCCTCCTAACATATATTTATATATATACATATATAAATATATATACATATATAAATATATATACATATATAAATATATATACATATATAAATATATATACATATATAAATATATATATACATAGAGATATTCACCTTTCGGTGTATATACCCATGTTCACTTTGGTAAAATGTAGTGTTTATACATGAGGTTTATACGAGAGTTCGTTGTATCAAAATTCGTACCTAATAAACTATTTTGTGCACTTGTGCATTCAGATACAGAAACTTTTAAAAACAAGATTGTGTTTATGTACAGTTATGTCTGTAGAGCGAAGCAGAAGCATGTAGTCTCTGTAGGATAATTCAGGAATGTTGAGCAGAGAATGAAAGCCTTAGAACCCTCCTGACGGTGATAATATTACTACGCGGCACCTGAGACACGTTACAGAGGCGGCCCCACTGAGTTTTCATCTCTCATTACCATTTTAATCCGCTTCTATAGCTGCAGTAAGTCCTGATTTCCGTCAACATTTGCCTATAACTACATGCAAACAGTCCGGGATTTCTTTGTCTTGCCCGCCCGGATTAATCCAGGCGGCGATAAGCGGAAGCTCTCATCGTCTATTCGGCCGCCACTCTTCAACGGCATCAAAATCTGAAAATAAAATGCGTTTACGATTTCCCGCCATGTACTGCAGTGCTGAGAGCCAATCATAAAGCGACAAATGCGCGCCAAAACCGCCTTCGTATCTTCGCGCGCGAGCCTCGAGGGACAATGGCTACTTCCTCTTCCCCGGCACCGCTGCTCTATAAAATATTATTTATTTGAGCTTTTATTCCTCATTCACGCTTATTTTCTCTGCGGCTATCACCTGATGCGCTCGTAAACTCCAGCGCGGGGGAAAAAAAATACAACCGCCCTGATGGATCCAAGTCGCCGCGCACGAATGGGGACAAGTCTGCAATTTACGAGTTGTATTGGCATATGTACTCAAGGTTATTGCTAAATTGTTATGGCTTTGATTTCGGTCAACGTAAGTAGTAAAAAATAATTTGTTTCATGAGGGATGTACGTATCAAAGTGGTTTATGGCAGAGCCGGAGCCGGAGACGTAATTTCCTCAGTGGGTCGTGAAAGCTGATATGTGAGACACTCCTCCCGCATGTAAGTGAACAAGAGAGGGGAAAAAATATCAAGAGTGAAAATAACCCCTGAAGCGGCTTTTGCGCCCAAATTGCTCGCGGAGTTTTGGCCCACCGAGGCCATGAAAAGTGAGAGATTTGGAAAATATTGGGGAGGGGGGGGGTCCTCTCATTTCCGAAGCTTGGAGGGGAGAAAAGGGGTTTTGAGATTTCATGAATGCCAGACAAGATGTAATGAAGTCATTTTTGTTCATCCACGGGAAAGATACCCCCCCCCCCCCCGTTAATTCTACATGCTCTTCTTTCTCAGCGCGGCTTGTGCAGAAAGTTAATCAATTTAAGTAACCCAAGAAGAATTCAAAATTAAGGAGAAACGGTAGTTGCCAACTTTTCCCTCTAGGGGGCACCACAGTCGCATCGTAAAAAACGGGAACAGCGCCTGTGGGAAGGTTGGGGGAAACTTAAGGAAAATTAGTTTGTTATACTTTTTTCTTATCTCAATCTTGGCAATGCAGTTGCTCCCCAAGTATGAAAGTGGTTTAGCTTTTTATAGGCGAGCCGCCTGCCAGCCGCTTCATAGACCCAAACACCAATATTGATTGTTGGTACTGATAGCTCGCTCTTGTTTAAAATTCCCACCTATTCCGGCACCACAACAGGGATATAAAACAGTAAATCCGCATCGTAAAATTGTGCCCCTTTATGTATAACAGGATTTTGTGATTTTCGGGTGGGCGCTAGATGAGAGGAACCCTTTGTATTTTTCATCTTTTATGCCATGGAGCTCAACGGTAGTCGTTTTAGGTCGTTGCAGAGCAACCACAGCACGAGCTAAATACTGTACATAACCCATATTTAAGACAACTCTGCAGGTGGCCGCCATTTTTATTTACCTGTGACGTATTAAGATCTTATTAGACACTACCGATGCCTTAACTTTTTTTTTTTACTAGCATATAGATTTCTGGGAAATTTGCGAGCTCTTAGAGAAATAACTTACGAGACAATAACTTGAGAGATAAGGGTGAGGGAGAGAGACGGTTAAGTGCTGAGTACGTCACACCTGAAGATAATAAAAATAGCAATAGGCAAGTTTGATGGTCGGGTGTAGTTGTTGAGTAATAAAGGAGTCGTGGAGTTTATAGTCAGGGGGACAGTACTCTTACCCCGGCAGTTTAGTGGTTATCGTAGTGGTGAGAGTCTGAGGAGGTAGTGGTTCTTTCAGTGTTATGCTAGGTCCAGTGGATATAATAATAATAATAATTTATTTCAGCATGGTACAGTATTTGTACAGAAATGGGTGACATTTCGCTGTGCATGCAGACAGCCCATGGTTATGGGTCTTTCAATGGAGACTGAACTTTCAGTGGAAGCTGGACTTTCGGTGAGTGCTGAACTCTCAGTGGGTGTTATGGTTCTTTCCTCGTTTATTAGGCTTTATTTTTCAGTGGTTCTCTGTTGTGGAAGTTTATCTCTGAGTGGTGTTGTGGTTCTTCAGATGGTGGTAGTGGTGGTGGCGGAAGTGGTGGTGGTAGTGGTGAGTCTCTCACTGGTGTTATTCTGTCACTGGTGTTGTGAGTCCGTAATTGGTGTTGTGATTCAGTGATATAATTTTCACAGTGACGTTGTGATTTCTTAGTGGTGTTGTGGTTTGTTCAGTGGTGGTGTTTTCTCAGTGGTATTGTGATAATTGACGCAGTCTGTTTTATGATGTCGATTCATTTGCTCAGTATTCTTGGGGGAAGAACATGGAATGGCAACGTAAAATGCCAAAGAATGAAAGAAAGCCAATATTTGAGGCTAACAGTTTTTTTTAGTGTTCAAATGTTACTAGTGTATTTATGTTCAAATAACATTAGTGTATGTGTTCAAATAGTCCTCTACAGTTGCACATGTGAACACACTTCAAAGCTGTCCCGACGCATTTGTACTCTTCTTTATTACTTTCATGTTTGGTAGTATTGAACAGTATGGCAGTTGATGAATAAAACAAACGTGTTGCACATGTGTCTTATTCATCATCTTGTTAGTTTTATATACCATTTTTGCTCCCAGTGTAGCGGTTGTTGACTGGCCTGGGTCACCTGTGGTAGTGTTGTTTTCTAACCGTTGATATCAGTCTTGATCTACCCCATCATACGGAATGCACTCCGTCCTAGATCAGCGTTCTCATAATCACGCTTGCGAGTCTTCGTGTGAATCGCCACACCTAGATAAACAGGCAGTGGTGTCGCCCTAGCTTGGTTGTGCCTAACTCTTGTGAGGGGTTTTCACTTTTGCGAAGCAAGCTTTAGTAACTGAGAGAGGGTGAGAGGTAGCCGAGGTGGTGGTGGTTCTGGCACTGATCATCAAAAGAGCCACTAAATCCTTGTTTCATTGTTAAACGTATGATTCTTGACAGTATATGCTTCATCTGGACAGGAATAATTCCTCTTTTTTTAGCATCAAATTCACATGCTTTTCGTAGTGCAGAGTATCTTCAGTGCAAACAAAAGCAGATTACGACCTCACTTGTGAACATCCATATCTGGAAAGTAACTTAATGTTCCGTATTAGCGGAACGCCGTAAAGCGGGGCCCTACTGTATAATCTTGTTCCAGACACACTGATAGAGTTTAATAATATAGAAACAGGAACAGCATGACCATGCAAACTTCCTTCATATGAAAAATTAGTCAAGCTAATGCAGTGTCATAATTCCTTAGAAGATTGTGTGTGTTTTGCTTTATTATACACGGAGACGAGACTCTGGGCATTGTGCATAACCTCTTGGGTCAGCTCACCTGAGTTTTCTTGTTCTGAAGACTCCACGGATATGCCCTTATCACTGTGAGGGCGAGATGCCGCTTTGAGACCCATTTTCTCATCCAGTCGTGATTGCCTTATTGTTCTTGGTAAACAGTCTAGCCTGTAAAAATCTATGAATCTTAGTCAGGCTTTTGTAGACTAATCCATCCTCAGAGTCGAGTCTTTTTTGCAGCAAGTCAACATGTAACGCCTCTGTGTCCTCCTAACACAGGACATCACTGTTCCAATCTGCCGTTAGTCTTTGTGTAATGGAAGGTGCTGGCTAAATAATATCCACATACCTGTAAGCTTTTTGTCATTCAGATACTGTCATAAAGATTTCCTCACTACAATGAAAAAAAAAGATATTAATAAAAGATAGATCATAGTTCACAAAGATTTTTTTTCCTAATACACCAGTAAACAAGATGTCATGATAGCAAAGAAATATACATTATCAAATTCTTTGTGCAGTAGAGACACACTTGACTTGTAGAATTGTTGGATTTCGTGAGATTTGCAGCTTCAAATATGACTTGGTTTAAATAAACCTAATTAACCCAGTCTGTGTATATGACACCTCAAATGAATTTGGATGAGATTCTTGGACCAAATTTATTTAAAAATAATTTTCATATGAATGAACATGCGATTTCTGAATCTATATAAATATAACTTAGCTGTGGCCATTCCAAGAATTATCACGCGGACTCGTCTTAACTGTGTAAAAGATTACACGTTTGTCATCAAGTCCATAGTTCATCCTGATGTCTCACTTATCTGTTGGTCTAACAGTGGCTTTATTAAGTCACTGACTAGATGGAGCCACTATGTGGGGAAAACGTTGGTGGTTAATAAAGGTATCAGGAAACGTTGTCGTTAATAAATGTATCTCCTGTGAAGGGGAACACCAGTGTCGTTAATAAAAGTATCCACTATGGGAAGGGGAACGTTGTCGTTAATAAAAGTAACCACTGTTCTGGAAAAGCATTGTGATTAATAAAGATTTCACTGCAATTACCTGTCATGTACTGCACTCCGTCAGTGTTGACGTACTGTAGCATCTTGGTACCACGTCAGCCGCATACTGTGATGCTTTTAACCAACGCACTACACACACACACACACACACACACACGTCTCATCGAGGCTCACACTTAACTCGCATCCTATCTGGGATTGTTGCTAACTAGGTTTGTCAGAGATTTTATGCAACTCAGCCGTGCCGGAAGTATAATTTCCGCTGGTGAGGTACCAGCTGCTGCCCGCTGGGCTGTGACACAAGCTTGTCTGTTGACTCGCTTCCAGGAGGATGGAGGAGGGGGAAGTCGTGATGCCACTGAAGGGTACTTGATCCATTGAATTAGAGTTACCTTCCCCTTCATGGTATCAGGTGCTGTTTGACCCTTACCAGCCATATTAGATCTGGCTAGTGCCTAGGATGAAGAAACGTCAGCCACTCTCATCAGCCAGCTGTCCGGGAACTCTGAAGGCAATAAACTTAAAAGCTGACCATTCCGGTTGTCTCTCGGTCCGTCGAAGACCGTAAGGGAGAGAGAGATGAGAGAGGGTGTGTGTGAGAGAGGGAGGGAGGGAGGGTTTTTGTGTGTGGGCGAGGGAGGGAGAATCCAGGGAAAGTGTGAGGGAATGTGTAAAGGTTTTGGGAGGAAGTTATGGGAGGCCTTGAGAGTGTGAGGATAACGAGAGAGAGAGAGAGAGGACAGAGGGTACGAAATGTGAAAATTGAAGGATGTTGGAATTGGAAAGGGATAAGGGGGAATGATAAAAGAGACGATGGAAAGGTACGTCCAGAGGGATATACGGGAGAGAATAAAGATGTAAAGATAGAGAGAGAAGCGCGGCATAATATTGGATTGTTATTATAGTTTTGCAGACCATTCCAAGTTTCCTGGATTGGGTCTGATAACTCAAAAGCCTCTTCAGCTTGGCCTGAAACACTTCAAACGTCTGTAGAGAATTTCACTTAGGAATAAAGGTCAAATATTTTATTGTCCTTTCTGTTAGAATACTGGTACTCTCTATATATACGACTTATCAAGAAAAAAAAATACTGGTATCAGGCTAAGAAAAATATCCAAATTAATTACGAGAACTGATTTTCTCGCTGGAACTTCCACGTCGCCCTGTAAATATCTCGCCAATCCTCGTTTAGGACTTGTCTTTCTGTAGTTTCAAAATGCTATCCCCCTCTTACCTATTAATTCCAGAATATCTGTCTTGATATCTTTGAGGTCTTGCGAGAACAAAACGCGTTCCAGAACACGAGAAGGGGACGTTGCCAGCTGCGGACCCCAAACACACCGTCTCCTCAAAGAGGAGCTTAAATTTCGAAGTGTGACTACCTCGCGGAGCATTGTCCATAATATAATGTTAGAACAAGAGTATTTTAATGACATATTCAGGCAGCGGTAATCGCAGAGCAGGACACACACACACACACACACACAAATCGAAGTTACATAATTACACCGGTCCGGACAGTCTCGGACTGTAGTCCAGCCAGATAAGAACGTCTTCATCCAGTTGTAGCCCACAGTGTAGTGGTCGCTTACTGAGACATTCAGACTTCTACTCAGGTTATGCAGTGCGTCTGTATTATTTAAATATTTGTGTGTTTGTGGGTGAGTGTCATGTATACTTATTATCGTGTATGGGTGTCCTGTGTATGTATTATTGTGTATAGGTGAGTGTCATGTGTACGTATTATTGTGTATGGGTGTGCCACGTGTGCGTGTTATTGTGTATGAATGTCATGTGTGCGTGTTATTGTGTATGAATGTCATGTGTGCGTGTTATTGTGTATGAATGTCATGTGTGCGTGTTATTGTGTATGAATGTCATGTGTGCGTGTTATTGTGTTTGAGTGTCATGTGTGCGTGTTACTGTGTTTGAGTGTCATGTGTGCGTGTTATTGTGTTTGAGTGTCATGTGTGCGTGTTACTGTGTTTGAGTGTCATGTGTGCGTGTTATTGTGTTTGAGTGTCATGTGTGCGTGTTATTGTGTTTGAGTGTCATGTGTGCGTGTTATTGTGTATGAATGTCATGTGTGCGTGTTATTGTGTATGAATGTCATGTGTGCGTGTTATTGTGTATGAATGTCATGTGTGCGTGTTATTGTGTTTGAGTGTCATGTGTGCGTGTTATTGTGTATGAATGTCATGTGTGCGTGTTATTGTGTTTGAGTGTCATGTGTGCGTGTTATTGTGTATGAATGTCATGTGTGCGTGTTATTGTGTTTGAGTGTCATGTGTGCGTGTTACTGTGTTTGAGTGTCATGTGTGCGTGTTATTGTGTTTGAGTGTCATGTGTGCGTGTTACTGTGTTTGAGTGTCATGTGTGCGTGTTATTGTGTTTGAGTGTCATGTGTGCGTGTTATTGTGTTTGAGTGTCATGTGTGCGTGTTACTGTGTTTGAGTGTCATGTGTGCGTGTTATTGTGTTTGAGTGTCATGTGTGCGTGTTACTGTGTTTGAGTGTCATGTGTGCGTGTTACTGTGTTTGAGTGTCATGTGTGCGTGTTATTGTGTTTGAGTGTCATGTGTGCGTGTTATTGTGTTTGAGTGTCATGTGTGCGTGTTATTGTGTTTGAGTGTCATGTGTGCGTGTTATTGTGTTTGAGTGTCATGTGTGCGTGTTATTGTGTATGAGTGTCATGTGTGCGTGTTATTGTGTTTGAGTGTCATGTGTGCGTGTTATTGTGTATGAGTGTCATGTGTGCGTGTTATTGTGTTTGAGTGTCATGTGTGCGTGTTATTGTGTATGAGTGTCATGTGTGCGTGTTATTGTGTATGAGTGTCATGTGTGCGTGTTATTGTGTATGAGTGTCATGTGTGCGTGTTATTGTGTTTGAGTGTCATGTGTGCGTGTTATTGTGTTTGAGTGTCATGTGTGCGTGTTATTGTGTATGAGTGTCATGTGTGCGTGTTATTGTGTTTGAGTGTCATGTGTGCGTGTTATTGTGTTTGAGTGTCATGTGTGCGTGTTATTGTGTATGAGTGTCATGTGTGCGTGTTACTGTGTTTGAGTGTCATGTGTGCGTGTTATTGTGTATGAGTGTCATGTGTGCGTGTTATTGTGTTTGAGTGTCATGTGTGCGTGTTATTGTGTTTGAGTGTCATGTGTGCGTGTTATTGTGTTTGAGTGTCATGTGTGCGTGTTATTGTGTCATGTACATCTTGAGTAAAGGGTTAATGGACGTAATGGAAAGGTACATACCTGTGACTTGTTTCGAGGAATTTTCAATTTTCCCAACCTAGCCTAACGCTATTTTTTTTAAAGACACTAATGCAGCATAAAGCGACCCTGTGAGTTGATAAAGCCCACACAGTGGGCGTTATAAAGTCACAGATAGATCAGATATGTTTGTAACTTCATAAAGCCCACTGTGTGGACGAAATAAAAGATGATGAATTAGACCCCTTGCAACACTTGGGTATCTTTATTGTGGAAACGTTTCGCCAACCAGTGGCTTCCTCAGTCCAGTACAGAGAAGTGTGGTTGAAGATCGGGAATTTGAGGTATCAGTCTCAGATTGCATTATGCTATCTCATTTTTCCCTCGCAATGGTATTTTATTACATTTCTTTTGACGCCAAATTTTCTCGTTGACGTCTTTATCAACCAGACTGTTGCTACCATCGGCCTGCAGTCGTAAAAGAACGTGAAAGGTAGTATGAATGAAATGAATACTTGAGAGACTTTTAGGAGAGGAGGTGAGAGAGAGAGAGAGAGAGAGAGAGAGAGAGAGAGAGAGAGAGAGAGAGAGAGAGAGAGAGAGAGAGAGAGAGAGAGCGAGCGAGAGAGAGAGAGAGAGAGAGAGAGAGAGAGAGAGAGAGGCCTTTTGGAATGGAGTCTACCTGGAGGGTATTCCGGGGATCAACGATCTCGCGGCCCGGTCCATGACCAGGCCTCCTGGTGAATCAGGGCCTGATCAACGAGGCTGTTGCTGATGGTCGCACGTAGTCCAACTTCCGAACCACACCCCGGCTGATCCGGCGTACATCATTGTATGTGTGTGTGTATGTGTGTACTCATCTAGTTGTACTCACCTAGTTGTGGTTGTGGGAGTAGTAATGTCTGAGGATCTCACTTTCAAGGATAACAACAGTGCCACGATCGCACGTTACCTGGAGGTTACCTGGAGGTTATTCCGGGGATCAACGCCCCCGCGGCCCGGTCCATGACCAGGCCTCCCGATGGATCAGGGCCTGATCAACTAGGCTGTTACTGCTGGCCGCACGCAGTCCAACGTACGAGCCACAGCCCGGCTGATCCGGCACTGACTTTAGGTATCTGTCCAGCTCTCTCTTGAAGGCAGCCAGGGGTTTATTGGCAATTCCCCTAATGCTTGATGGGAGGCTGTTGAACAGTTTTGGGCCCCGGACACTTATGGTGTTTTCCCTTAGTGTACCAATGGCTTTTTATTGGGGGCATTTTGCATCGCCTGCTCAGTCTTTTACTTTCGTAGGGAGTGATTTCTGTGTGCAGATTTGGGACCATTCCCTCCAAGATTTTCCAAGTGTAGATTATGATATATCTCTCCCTCCTGCATTCCAACGAGTACAAGTCAAGTGCTTCCAAGCGTTCCCAGTAGTTAAGGTGCTTGACAGAACTTATACGTGCAGTAAAGGATCTCTGTACACTCTCTAGATCTGCGATTTCACCTGCTTTGAATGGAGATGTTAATGTACAGCAGTATTCCAGCCTAGAGAGAACAAGTGATTTGAAAAGGATCATCATGGGCTTGGCATCTCTCGTTTTGAAAGTTCTCATTATCCATCCTATCATTTTCTTTGCACGTGCGATCGTGGCACTGTTGTGATCCTTGAAAGTGAGATCCTCAGACATTACTACTCCCAGGTCTCTTACATTATTTTTCCACTCTATTGTATGGCCGGAGTCAGTAGTATACTCTGTTCTAGTTATTATCTCCTCCAGTTTTCCATAACAGAGTAGTTGGAATTTGTCCTCATTGAACATCATATTGTTTACCGTTGCCCACTGGAAAACTTTGTTTATATCTTCTTGCAGGTTAACCGCGTCCTCAGCAGATGACAGCCTCATGCAGATCCTAGTATCATCCGCAAAGGATAATACGGTGCTGTGGTGTATATATTTCTGTCTATGTCTGATATGAGGATAAGGAATAAGATGGGGGCGAGTACTGTGCCTTGTGGAACAGAGCTCTTCACTATGGCAGCCTCCGATTTAACTCTGTTGACCACTACTCTTTGTGTTCGATTTGTTAGGAAGTTGAAGATCCATCTCCCCACTTTCCCAGTTATTCCTTTAGCACGTATTTTATGGGCTATTATGCCATGATCGCATTTGTCAAATGCTTTTGCAAAGTCTGTGTATATTACATCTGCATTCTGATTTTCTTCCAGTGCATCCAAGGCCATGTCATAGTGATCCAGTAGTTGTGAGAGGCAGGAGCGACCTGCCCTGAACCCATGTTGCCCTGGATTGTGCAGATTTTGGGAATCCAGGTGATTTGCAATCCTGCTTCTTAGCACTCTTTCAAAGATTTTTATGATGTGGGACGTCAGAGCTATTGGTCTATAGTTCTTAGCTAATGCTTTGCTGCCACCTTTATGGAGTGGGGCTATATCCGTTGTTTTAAGTGACTGTGGAATTTCACCCATGTCCAAGCTCCTCCTCCATAGTGTACTTAGGGCACACGAGAGGGGTTTCTTGCAGTTCTTAATGAAAACAGAGTTCCACGAGTCTGGGCCCGGGGCTGAGTGCATAGGCATGTTGTCAATGGCTTTTTCGAAATCTATCGGAGTTAGGGTAATGTCGGAAATCTGGCATACATTTATGGAGTTTTGAGGCTCATTCATGAAGAAATCATTTGGGTCGTCGATCCTCAGACCGATTAGTGGTTCACTAAACACAGAGTCGTACTGGGATTTCAATATTTCACTCATTTCCTTGTTGTCATCTGTGTAAGTCCCATCCTGTCTGAGTAAGGGCCCGATACAAGATGTGGTATTTGCCTTGTTTTTGGCATATGAAAAGAAATATTTTGAATTTCTTTCAATTTCACTAATAGCTTTAAGCTCCTCCTGCCTCTCCTGGTTCCTGTAAGAGTCATTTAGCTTAAGTTCGATAGTTTCCACTTCCCTGGTCAGCGCCTCCTTTCGTGTATCAGATATTCTAGCACTCCTAAGGAGCTCAGTGACTCTTCGTCGTCTTCTGTAGAGGGAGCGTCTTTTTCTCTCCAGTTTACTCCTGCTCTTCTTCTTTCTTAGGGGAATATGCCTAGAACATGCTTCGGCTACCAGGAAGTTGATCCTTTCAAGGCACTGGTTTGGATCCATGTCATTTAAGACATCTTCCCAACATGTTTCGTTTAGGACATGGTTTACCTGGTCCCAGTTGATGTTCTTGTTATTGAAGTTGTATTTTGTGAAAACACCTTCACAGGTACATGCATTCTGCTGATCAGGACCCCTATGCATGTACGTCTGGACTTCGATTAGATTGTGATCGGAATTAGTTGTTTTTGATATTCTTATGTCTCTTATCAGGTCCTCATTATTTGTGAAGATAAGGTCAAGTGTGTTTTCTAGTCTTGTTGGCTCTACTATCTGCTGGCTTAAGGTGTGTTTTTCGCAGAGACTTAGTAGCTCATGTGTGTGTGACCTTTCATCTGCGCTACCTCCGGGGAATGTTTCAGCTATAACATTATTTACTACATTCTTCCATTTTGTATGCCTTAGGTTGAAATCACCAAGCAGTAAGATGTTTGGGGATGGAGCTGGAAGGTTTTCCAAACAGTAATCAATTTTCAGTAGCTGTTCCTTGAACTGTTGTGAGGTTGCATCTGGTGGCTTGTTTACAACCACAATGACTAGGTTTTGGTTCTCGATCTTTATTGATAGAACTTCAACTACCTCATTTGTGGTGTTCAGCAACTCCGTGCAGATAAGGGACTCTTTGACATACAGGCCAACCCCCCCTTGTTGCCTGTTTTTTCTGTCGCATCTAAAAAGGTTGTAACCACTTATCCATATTTCACTGTCAAAGTGATCTTTTGTGTGAGTCTCTGTGAAGGCTGCAAACATTGCATTAGACTCCTCTAGAAGTCCACTGATAAAAGGTATTTTGTTGTTGGTGGATGGCTTAAGGCCCTGT
The DNA here is from genome assembly GCF_038502225.1 of Cherax quadricarinatus. NCBI lineage: Eukaryota > Metazoa > Arthropoda > Malacostraca > Decapoda > Parastacidae > Cherax > Cherax quadricarinatus. Next base: position 979,269 of record NC_091301.1, read on the forward strand.
ATATTAGCAAATATGAACGAGGTTGTATTCTGTGTTTATTGGGGGAATTTTGTTATTGGCATCAGTAGTTGTAATTCTGGAGGGCCATGGGTGGCCACTGGCTGCGCCTCCAGTCCAACAAGGCTCCAAGGTGGTGGACTATTTTTGTTATTTCCTTCCATTTTCTTTTTTCGTTTCCTGCCACTAAAAAATCACCTGGAGTTGGGTTGTCGTAGCTACTATTGTTTATCTTGTGGGGTCTGTGCCTCCTGGTCCCTTTTAGATGGTATGCAGGGCACTCGATGTTGTAACACTGCTTCTGGAGGACCGAGGAGTGGCACATTTTTGGGTGAAAGAAAGTACAGAAAGAAGAACGACACACTCCTTTAGACAGGAGGTCGCTACATTTTTTGGGATGGTCAAAGTTGCATGTCCCATTTTTTCCCCTGTTATTCCATGCTTACAGATGCCCCAAGCATAATATTTGCACAAATTCACCTTTGGTTGAGAATTTTTGGGAGGTGTGTTGTCAATTTCTGCAAGTTCTGGGACTGCACTATAATCCTCAGTATCCAAGCCAGGGCCACCCCGTCCTGGATTCCATCTACTTTCCCCAGTAGAGGAAGAAGGAGGAGACTCCTCTCCAACATCTGTACTGTGGGCCACGGTCTTGTGCAATGATGGTTGTATATTTACGGTTTTAGATGGTTGTATATTTACTGTTTGTGGTGGTTTTGGTAGTGTCCCTAGGAGAGTCTGGGCTGGCAGTAAGGCTGGGGGCTGGGTCTGGGTCGGCACTGGGGTTGGGGGCTGGGGCTGGGTCAGCGGCTGGGCCTGGGCCAGCACCAGCACTGTGGGTATTAGTGCTATGACTGGGGGAGCCTGGGCCAGCACCAGCACTGTGGGTATTAGTGCTATGACTGGGGGAGCCTGGGCCAGCACCAGCACTGTGGGTATTAGTGCTATGACTGGGGGATGGGTCTGGCTTAGCACCATGTGGATGACTAGATAGTTTCGAGTCATCTGTTGTGGTATGGACATTCTGCATTTTTTGATACACTATCTCTTGCTCCCATGTTTTATATATTTTTGGTAGACTATCCAAAAGGTCATCCTTGTTTTCTTGATTATTTTTATCATTTATTACTCTCCTTAGTACCTTTCTGATACCTGCCCAAAGTTCTACATCTACGTGCAAAGAAAAATGATAGGATGGATAATGAGAACGTTCCAAACGAGAGATACCAAGCCAGTGATGATCCTTTTCAAATCACTTGTTCTCTCTAGGCTGGAATACTGCTGTGCATTAACATCTCCATTCAAAGCAGGTGAAATTGCAGATCTAGAGACTGTACAGAGATCCTTTACTGCACGTATAAGTTCTGTCGAGCACCTTAACTACTGGGAACGCTTGGAAGCACTTGACTTGTACTCGTTGAAACGCAGGAGGGAGAGATATATCATAATCTACACTTGGAAAATCCTGGAAGGAATGGTCCCAAATCTGCACACAGAAATCACTCCTTACGAAAGTAAAAGACTGGGCAGGCGATGCAAAATACCCCCAATTAAAAGTAGGGGCGCCATTGGTACATTAAGGGTAAACACCATAAGTGTCTGGGGCCCAAGACTGTTCAACAGCCTCCCATCAATCATTCGGGGAATTACCAATAAACCCTGGCTGCCTTCAAGAGAGAGCTGGACAGATACCTAAAGTCAGTGCCGGATCAGCCGGGCTGTTGCTCGTACGTTGGACTGCGTGCGGCCAGCAGTAACAGCCTAGTTGATCAGGCCCTGATCCATCGGGAGACCTGGTCATGGACCGGGCCGCGGGGGCGTTGACCCCCGGAATAACCTCCAGGTAACAGCTCCTGGCTCCGCCTCTTCACTGGCCGCTACTCGGTCACTCTTCCTGCTCCATGGGCTTTATCATACTGCTTCTTAAAACTGTGTATGGATCCTGCCTCCACTACATTACTTCCAGACCATTCCATTTCCTGACCACTCTGTGACTGAAGAAATACTTCCTAACGTGTGTGTGTGTGTGTGTGTGTGTGTGTGTGTGTGTGTGTGTGTGTGTGTGTGTGTGTGTGTGTATGTGTGAGGAAGAGGGGAAGCAGGAGAAGGAACAAGGGAAGAGATATAATAAAGAACGATGGAATATGAAAAAGAAAAAGTTCCAGAGAAAGATATTCCACAGAAACACGAGAGATAAACAGAAGCGGAAGACCTGGGGAAACACCTCGATAATGGCCGTTTTATTGGAAGGAGCCCCTTGAACGGCTAGCCCAAAATGATTCCACCTGTTGGGGAAGACCAGTACAGTTGTCCAAGTATTTTATATATACAATTTACGCAGCGCACACCCTTGCGTATGTGTTTACTCAGGCGCCAGGAAGAAGTGCGTACAAGGCTCCAAGAACCTTGGAGACCAGCTAGGCTCTCAGCTGCAGTCATTACGGGAAGTTTTGAGTGTCGTTAACCTGTCCAGGATGGTACTACGACGAGTTTATATTTTCCCAGTAACTAGCGGGGACCGAGTTTACAATGGTTTACAGAGGTCTACTTGCTTAACTACCCGGAGCTACATGGCAGGCTTACTACAATACTTCTTTTAGTATTGACACAGGTCCACTTAGGTTTATTGCTCGAAGTTATATCCCAGTATAAAAGCAACGGCTCTTAGCGAATGGGAAATGACTATCCATTTTTAAGTTATAGAACCGGAATGATAGTAAGATATATAATATTTTTTAAGCCTTCATAACAGCGATTTAAATTCACCATTCCATACAGAAATAACGTTAAGCGTTCTTTATAACGGCGAAAAGTGACAGCCCACTGAACAATACCGAAGAGAATCAAGGCTGACAGGACAAGAAACAAACAGGCGAGCACAAAGGCCGACAAAGGCAGTGTTTACAAATACTTTTTCGTTTTCTGTTGATTTGTCGGTTTGAGAAGAAAGTCACTGTAGCCAGAACCAAGAACTTCATAATTATTCTCTTTATAACAATGCAATGAAAATTTTGATTTATTATTGCGACTCGTGAGCACTACAGCAACAGTAATTCACTGGGTTAGATTACTGCATTGAAGGAAAATGAATGAGGAATGTATTACGAAAATGAGAACTACTCTTGACATTGGCAACAATTGTGATCTCGTGAAGCGCGCCAAATACTCAGCCTTCGCCCGTCTTTTAAGGCGGGAATTTAAACATTTAACTGCCTTTGTGGCGGGAACTGAAGAGTGTTATTGGTGGTGGTGGGGAAGTGGTGTCGGTGGGGGAGTGGTGGTGGGTGACTGGTGTCGGTGGGGGAGTGGTGGTGGGTGACTGGTGACGTTGGGGGAGCGGTGGCGTGTGAGCGGTGGCGGTGGGGGTGTGGTGGAGGGTGGGTGGTGGCGGTGGGGATTCGTGGTGGATGAGTGGTGGCGGTGGTGGTGGGGGAGCGGTGGGGGAGTGGTGGTGGTGGAGTGGTGGCTGTGTTGGGTGTTGGCAATGGTGAGGGTGTTGGCAATGGTGAGGGAGTGTTGGCAGTGGTGGTGGAGTGTTGGCAGTATTGATGATGAAGGGTGTTGGTGGTTGTTAAGGGGTGAACTATAAGTGGTGGGGGGGGGTGAAGTTCTGGTGGTAGGAGTGTTGAGGGACATATTGGTAGCGAGTTTGATAGTGGTGGTGGTGGTAGTAGTAGTAATCGTGGTAGTGGTGGTGGTAGTAGTAGTAATCGTGGTAGTGGTGGTGGTGGTAGTAGTAATCGTTGTGGTGGTGGTAGTAGTAGTAATAGTGGTGGTGGTGGTAGTAGTAATCGTTGTGGTGGTGGTAGTAGTAATCGTGGTGGTAGTGGAGAGGCTGGTAGGGATGAAATGTTAAGGGGGGGGGGGAGTCCTTTATGTGTATATATCCTCTGAGTCATTATGTATACATCCTTCTCATTTGTTCTATTTACTGTATCATTTCATATTTTTAGATACTTATTATTCAGTATAATTCAGCTCAAGTCAGGCACAGACTTCAGTCCAAATTTTAGGAAGGTTAATAAAAATGACATAATTTGAATAATAATAATAATAATAATAATAATAATAATAATAATAATGATAATAATAATGAGATCTACTGTAATCCACTGTAATTCTCCTTCATGACCAAAACATCTAGATGGGTACCTTTGCATCGATGCCGGTGAGGGATCTCTTGATCCAAGGTACTGAATTTATCCTTATCTATATCTGAATCGAGTGTAAATTCCTCCCAGGTGACGCACGACCCTCACCACTTTTACCGTCTCCCAACCTGATTAAAGTAAGAGAATGAAATTTACGTTTATTTGCCATAAGTGCAGACGCGATCACCAGCAGCTTGAGGACTCGAGCACATGTATGACACTTGGGTGTCTAATTTGTAGACGTTTCGTCAACCAGCGACTTTATCAATTCAGTACAGAGATTATATACCACGACAGTAGATGAGGTAGTAGAGCCTTAGAAGATTATCTCATTTTTTACTGTCGTCGAATATCTACTCTGTATTGTATTGCTAAAGCCACTGGTGGGCGAAACATCTTCAGATAAAGATACCCAGTTGTTGCACTTGCGTCTAATTGCTCATCTTGCTGGAATTGTGTGTCATTATCGTAATGATACTAATAGCTTTCCTGGCCTCGATTAGTGGACGGAGGATCGAGCCTCCACCGCTGCTTGCTCTGAATAACCCACAAGGGCTTTTATCCCTTCGTGAAATACAGTGCTATAACTTGCCAAGTCTTTTTATTCGGTACAGCTGTGCTTGGTTCCAGTCCAAGTTGGACTGGAACCATGCGCATACTCGGAAGCGTCAAACCCGCATGGCTGGCACACGTCTCGAGAATGGGAGACATTCAGATTTGATTCTAAGAAATGGAGGGTAACTCAAAGTCCCTGAATCAAGAGTAACTTCAGCAGCATCAATGTTGCTAGTGTTGTGCCGGCAAACAGCGACCTCTGACCGTGATGTCAGTAAGAAGTAACTAAGAAGCAGCCAGGATGCAGCAGAGTTAACTTAGATGTCACCTAGATGGATCATATAAAAATGTTGGGATCACTAAGATGTCACCAATGACGTCACATAAAGAAAAAGACCAACAAAGATGTCACCGAAGACTCCAATAAATTTATGACGAAAGATATCACCAAAGACGTCGCCAAAGATGTTAATTTTGATGTTAGGTGACCTCAAGATGACTAAAACTTCGCCGAGCATCTCCATACCTTGACCTAGAAGTTTCATTTAGCGGTGTAGTGATCATTGCTCCCTGGTAGAGTTATGTGTCAACACTTGCTGAGGTTCGGCCGGGGGCCAGAAAGGCTGCCACTACTAATGATGGCCGGAACGATCTCTTCCCTGACAGAACGGCACTTGCAGAAGCTCATAAAATCCACTCGAAAATTCTTATTACTGTCTATATACCTAAGCACCAATTATGCCGCAAAGGCTGTTTGGGATGGGGATGAGAGTGCGTGGGGATGAATCGGTATAAGAGTAGTGGTGGTGGTTGGGAGTAGTGGTAATAAGGGTGGATTTGAGGAGTAATGGTGGTGTTGATAGTAGTGTTGGTGAAGGCTGAAGTATCATGAGAAGGCCTCGGGAAACATAAGTATTAGCTTTTAAACAATAACTAGGCTTTT